>NW_024045132.1:205999-220909 GCF_012273895.1 Zerene cesonia | reverse complement strand
GGAGTCGAGCACGCTTCGGCACGAATTGGGCCAGCTTGCACCGGGGAAGTACCACACCCTCACAGAAAACCGGCGTGATATAGTGGCATGCCACTGTGTTTCGTCCGGTGAGTGGGGGAGCCGGAGGCTCGTTTCCTTTTCCTCCCTCGTCCTAATCCAATCCTTCTTTCCAGTCGTTAATCCTTTCCTTTTCCCTTACCCCATAAAAGCGGGCAGCGCATTTGCAGAGGTACTACCTTTGCGAATTTTTATGGGCGGTGGTGATCGCTTACCATCCGGCGAACCACCAGCTCAGTTGCCTGCTATGACATAAAAAAAAAATTAATATAAATAAAATATTCACCTCAATAGCTCACTTGCATAGAATAGTAACATACTTAAATGTATAATTTCTATTTAATGAATATGGCGCGTAGAGGATAATCCAGTTTGTCATAATGATTAATTTCAACTAATAAGTGCAGCGGAAAATTGTATTAGTTAATAATAATATTGAATATTTTGGTCAGTGCAAACACGTTTCGATGTGAACAAATTGAACCGAGTTTAAAAATTGATAAATATGTTTTATTATATGAATTAGTGAAAATGACTTATCAGTATCATGCGTTTTAACTTATGTTTTTGATCGAATACAAATCTAATGATGATATTTTACCGCATTATAACGCGTTCGTGGAAAAAAAAAAAATTGCCGCATTTTGTTCGTCGTCTCGCCATTCGTCTCCCTATTCGTATGAATGTGTCGATGCGGTATTACAAAAAAAATAATAACACTAGAAGCTCTTATCATAATATGACAGATGTCTTAGCGAATTTATTTATTCATTTGTCACTAAACAGTGAACATTTCAATCCAAAAATATTTATTTGACCAAGTAAGATCTTTGTGAAGCTATAACATTTGTGATTGGAAACGGTAGGTAGAGTAGAAGAAAGTTCTACATACTTCATTATGTAATAAAAGTGTGTGTAAACATCGATGAAGATTTAGTATTTCAAAAACAACTTCAAATTGATTCAATTTTATGTAATTTCATATAACTTCATCTTATATATCTTAAAAATTGATAAACTTTTAATTTAACAGACTAGTAATTCATTGCAACCTACACATTATATAATTTATCATTTGGTTGAAATTTTTTAATCAATTAAAAAAAATAAGCTTCGTATTGATGAAAAGTCGCTCTTGCTTAAAGTTGAATAGATGAATAAATCATTAACCTTGGCATTCAATTAAACATTAATTAGAGCGGAAAATTAGATTTGTAGTAAATTTGTACTAAACTACTAAATAGGACAAAGTCGGACGGTATCGATCTCAATTTAACGTATGGAAAAACTTGCACTTCTTAACTGAGCAAAACAATTCTCAGATTTACCTCGAACTTTGATTAACGATTTGAATTGATAAAAATATCAACGTTTACTTATTTGCATAAGTAAACTCATTCCTGCGAATGTATATGCAAGTTGCAATTGTAAATACTGTGTAAGGCTGTACAAGCACAATCATTTATATGATCTAACCGATATAAAGTACGTAAAAAAATTAAAGATTCTACATACCATTGTTCAAAAATATGATGACAGCTGTAATAAATAATACAAAAAATAATACGTTTGCTATTCTTCCAAGAAAAGTATTTCTTAGAAGAAAATGTGTTATCACGGAATACACATTACGTTCACAAATTTATTTATTATAATTGACAGTCCCAGTTCCATCTTAAAACAGTTTTATCATAAATAATACTTTGCTCCTTTTTTACACATCATTAGAGTCTCGATATTTCGGCGCTCTCGATATTCGATTGTCCATGAATCGTGCAATTCGTGGTCGTATTTAGGAAACGATGCTTATTCTTATACTTATATATAACGTTTTATTAATGCACGATCATGAAATTATAATTTAAATTATTTGCATGAAATATACTGTTCAGGATGGAAAGTTTGACCATCACAATATCATAACAATACACATACCTTTAAAATGTATTATAGTTTTAAGCACTCACGCCTCTATTGTAAAATGTAAACAATATTTCGATTTATTTGCTTTTTCCAAACTATATACACAACACACACTATATACAAAAATAACAAGGATTTATAGATACGGATTTACGTGTCTATCACAATTCTAATATCAAGCAGCATGCAGCTTTCAGACTTCCTGATGACAAAATGAAAAACAACACGCCTTTTGTGCTAGCGGAGGTCAAAAGCACTTGTTTTTCATCTGAAATTCTTCATATTGTTCTACTCACGAAGTTTTAATAGTTAAACTTTGCTAATTTATTTGTTTAAGCGAATAGTTTGAATACCACATACATAAGATAGTTAAATTTAAATTAAAGGTCCCCTTCGTGCCTGTTTACTATTAAATATGGTTAAATACAACAAAATTGTTGTTTTCTTTAATCCTCCACTCGAAATGACGACTTATCGCATATAATTTTGCCAGCTCACTTCGAATATTACCAGAATAATTATCTAAATACGATTTTCGAGAAGATCTACACGATGTAGAGCAATTTTTACTCGCTGATAGAATAAATTTTTAGAATGGAAAATTTTTGAAATGCATTTATAATATTAGTGAGGATTTTTATATTCATTACCTCGCAATATAGGGACCAATATTGTTGGTTTATTATTTTTGTAACTGTGTTTCGCTATATTTTATCGCTATAAATAAATACTTCAAACCCAGAGTCTGTGCCAACAAAATCGAATAAATAAGAAACAGATAATGTATGGCATCTACCTAGATTAGATTTTGAAATTGTTTAAACGTTTCTCGCCTCCTTCAGCGTGAGTAATGGGATTTTTATTTGTGGCAAAAATGAAGACTATTATATTTATTTATATATTCATGTTTAAATTTTAAAATAACGCTCTGTTTTAAGTATTTCCCACAAGAACACTTTGTACAGATAATATGAGATTAGATAACGTTAGTATTTTCTTGTATTTGATAATTTTATCAACGAGTGTTATACAATACAATATTGCATTGAATAACACTCGTATAGCATTTTGATATAGAAATTTAAAAGTCTTTGATGTCAGATAACGTTCTGTAAAAACTCGTTAGTATGCAATAAAAAGCTAATATTTTTCATGTTTGCTATTCATTTTACTTTTACCTACATTAAAATTCGTAAAAGATGGATGCAAATTGAAAAACAAATATCTTATTTCTTCAATTTGAAATTGGTCCGTTCAAATTGGTGGCTTCCATGCAGAGTCATTTTTGGTATTAAATTAAGACATTCCCTATTTCTCATATATGGAAGAGATGTAGGTATATTTGAAAAGTCCGTCTACTGGAAAGTACTCATTTATGTAAATGAACTCAATAAGATATAAATAAGTTTTTGACCACCAATTCATGAATTGCGAATATGCGTGAAATTTAGCAATGTCCCATTTTTTTGTAATATGGCCATCCTGGTAAAACACACATACTTCAATGCAGAAACAGATTCATATCAATCAATAGTGTTGACACGTGTAAAAATGAGTGTGTGAATGATCGATTCAATGAAAATAATACAGTCATAATGGATTCTGTTTTGACTGTATTATTAAAAGGAAAAGTTTTGCTTTTGGTTTAATTGACGTATCACGGGAAGGAATGATGTTGAATCAAAACAAAAAAAATAGAATGTATAATTAAACGGTGAAGGAAAACATCGTGAGGAAACCGGCATGTCCAAGAATTAAAAGTTCGAAGACACGTGACATCTGCCAACCCGCACTTGGCCAGCGTGGTGGATTATGGCCTGAACCCTCATAGGAGGCAGCAGTCCCAGCAGTGGAAACATATATGGGCTGATGATGATGATGATGAGAATGTATAAAGTCAAACTCAAACATTTATTCATTCAACAAGACGTCCCTCAAAAGCGCTTTTGAATCGTCAAAATACATAATTTAACATTTACCGATTCAGTAAGCCGTTTCTACAGAGAAAAGCCGGTAACAAACTCTGTAGTTCCTTTTTATAATCATGATTTTTTTTCTACAATACATCTTCATACTAATGCCAAAGAACTCGCCTGTGATTTTAATACGATAATATTTTATGGATTTTCATGTTCTACATATGTATTGTTAATGCTATAGTAGGTTCTCCGAAGTAACAGACTTTTACTATAGGTTAAAAATTTACTGCTCAACTGTTTAGTGTTTGATTTACGCGAGTATTATTCATTTAGAAATTAAAAACGTTTTAACGGTTTTTAAACGCGATTTATTAATTATATTATTATTAACCCTAATAAATATTAACCCTAATAATTTCAATAGAACGCGTCAACGAGGCTCGCAACTTGGGACTAATCTTTGGATGAAAATCTTCGTTTCGAAAAGTACGTAAATACAACTATAGCTAATTGTTTTTAGCGCCTTAAGCTGCTGTATCGCATTCGGCATTACCTGAGCGTCGATGTAAAAATCCGACTCTGTGAGAGTTTAGTACTCTCGGAGTTGAATTATGCCGACGTTACGTACGGACCTAGGTTATTATGCCTTAGTAAAATGCGTGTTCAGAACGCTTGTGCTCGTTTTTGTTGGGACGTTCCTCCCCGGACCCATGTTACTATACTGTACTTGGTAGAAGCTAGGTAGGTGCCTGAAAATGGAAAGCCGTAGGCGTACACCTCGCGTCACTTCTTTTTGGAGTAGTTCTGATAGAAGCACCTAAATATTTATATAATAAACTAACATGGATGGGGGACGGCAGCGTTTATGATACCCGTTCCTCCTTTTGTAAACTGGCCGTACCGAGGAGTTCAAAAGCTGCTTTCAGGGGAAGTTTTAAGTATTCTGCAACAAAGTGTTGGAACAATATTCTACCACCAATATTAAACTTCACTTCATTAAATACTTTCAAATTTAAATTTAAAAACACTGATTACAGGAATTTAAAAACCAACCTTAGTTGTGTCATGTTTTATACCCTCTAAAGGTTTTACACATTCACATAAATAATGTGAATGTGTAAAACCTGTGAATGTGAATACGTAAATACGTATATTATCTATTTGTTTATAAATTTATTATGTATTATTTAAAATATGAATATATATGTATCTTTTTTTTCTTCTAATTATTTATATAGGTTTGTCATTATAGTGTATTTATGAAGTTAATATATGAGTACGTCCTACCGCTCCAAAGAAAAGAAGAAGAAGAGGGGGGCTACTGAAAATCAGTGTGGCAACTGCGTTGCTGCGTAAGCTAAGTGACTTCCTCATTTGGCTCCACTTTATGTTCTGTGTATTAATTGTATAGTTTTTTTCATAGTTGTATTGTGTTGTTATAATTAGATTGTTTTGAGCCGAATGAATGTTTCTTCCTTTTTTTCTTTATTAAAAGCGGGAAAATTTAATGATTTTTTATTAAGCATTGTACAATAATAATACAAAGAAAATGCGATAATATATCGCACAATTTTCTATAAATATACAAAGATCTCAATATTTTCTATAAGTGTTGAAAAACATATTTTTTTATAAAAAATAAAAAAATGACTAAGTTGTTAGCGTACCGAAGGTATTATACAATAGAAAAATATCAAAATTCCTGGCTTTGTTTTTTGATGTTTAGAAACGGTGTTTTTTTGCAAATATGCGGCCTCCGGGCCTTTACGATATATTGCAA
Organism: Zerene cesonia; assembly: GCF_012273895.1. Taxonomy (NCBI): domain Eukaryota; kingdom Metazoa; phylum Arthropoda; class Insecta; order Lepidoptera; family Pieridae; genus Zerene; species Zerene cesonia. The sequence continues at coordinate 215,230 of NW_024045132.1, read as the reverse complement.
TATTTCTGTCCCCGATAAATACTAAAAAGTATACAGAAAATTCATATTATTTTCATAAAAATTCAGAGGGAGCCTTTTATTGAATAATATGTAAATAAACTAAAGAAGAATACTTAAACTTTTACTTACAACCGCGAAATTTACCGCTACGTACTCTTCATAAATACGTTATTAATTTTAAATCAGAAGTCACAACAAACTAAATACCGTGAAAGTGTAAAAATAACAAAAGTTTTAAAACTTTTGTTATTTAGTATATAGTTTTAAAACTTATTTAAATAAGGGAACCATTCAAAATAATTATAACAATAAAGGGCAGTTATTTTTGCAAAGGAAACTGATCATGTTTATAAATATGCATTTTTTTATCTCATCGTCAGCACTTGAGCTGGTGGGTCGCCTTATGATAAGCACTACCAATGCCCATGAATCACATACCTTACGTCTCTACACACGGATTGGCGACTTTAAATTGTAAAGTGATAAGGAAGGAGTGACGAGATCAATAAAGGAAAGGACTAGGAAGGCTAAGGAAAATGATATGGGTCCGGCTCCCTCACTCAACGAACGAAACACAGCAGTATGCTATTTCACGCCGGTCTTCTGTGGTACTTCTCCGGTGTGAGCTGGCTCAAATCTTGTCAAAGCGTGCTCGACTTCCGCATACTAGATATATCAAATAATGTTTATGAATTTTAATCCGATATCGTGTATATAATAATACTAGCGGTTGCCCACGGCTCTGTTTGTGGTTATGAAGATATGGGTACTGTGAAGATTAATGGGTGTAAAACGAACAAGCTCCTCCTAATTCATTAGTTAAATCTGTTACTCCATTCGTTATTATATTACCCTATTGAAAAAAACGACACTTCTGAGAAGAAAGTGTTATTAATAATAATGATTTCATTGGAAGGTTACGAATATAATCTAATATACATTGAATTGACATGTTTTATTGAGATAAACAAAATAATGCTTGAATTAGGATTGAGGGAATTAGGATTTTAATGTAGTGGTATGCGACTACTGGCCCAATGTAAATACTGGAGCAATCAGATGATGCAATTATCACACTTCTTTTTAAATTGCTACAGCTATGTAAATATAATTATAATTATTTTCTACAATAAAGATCACCAATTTCTTTGGGAGGTAGCTTCCAATCCAAATTCTAAAATGGGACTAAATGACAACAATTTTCTAACAGAAAGAGAAAAACTCTGAATACATAAACCATTATCATACATACAAATCCAAGGATTCCACAGAGAATGTAAATTGCCTTTTTCTTAAAATTATTAAATGTCTCGTATTCGAAAATTCTACATTTCTTTTTCATTTCACACAAGTAGTAAAAAAAGGAAACTCAGAATGGTCCTACAAAATTGTAGGAGCGAATTATAAAACAATTTTATCTTTAATCTGTTATTTGTTTGCAATATAAAATTATTATAAGTGGTCTCCTAAACCAATTCAATTGCAAGAAAATTGCTACTAAGTAATACCAACTGTGTAAAAGTTTTCAATATTTAATTAAACATTTCTGTTTATAACTATTTTATGTAGGTACTGCAATATGTTATTAATTCGAATTGAATTGATTTCAAAGCAAGTAGTGACATTATTTTGTGGTTGGCTGTGAAGATAAGTAGATAGAAATATCGCTTTATCTGTTCTCCGAAGCGCCTTCTCTGAAGCGTTTAAGGAACAAAATTATTCACTGATATATTACGACCAGTGCGATTGTAGCCTTTTGGGTATTGAATAGTCTACGCGTTTTTTAATGCGTGATTCAAAAGAAACCGTCATTAAATCTTATTTATTATGTTGAATTTGTTATAATGAAATTTGCGACGCATTTTGAAATTTTCAAGTGCGGAGATTGCGATTTGATTGATTTGATTGCGTTGATGTTCTAAAATATGGTCACGGTTAGAAGAGATTTAAGAGAAGCGGGCTTAGTTCCAGACCCGGTTAAGCAAGTGGCCACTTTACTATCAGACTTTGCTGTACCGAAATGTTCGCGGGACTCGCTAAGTGCGCGCAATAAATTACTCGACGTACTCGCTTGTGATTGCCCGTTGCTCAAACTCCTGCGTTAGCTAAATCCTTGTTAAATCTCTTCTTCCTTTATACAACTTGCAGCTCAAACGCTTTAATGTTATTTTTCCAACGTACGTAAAACAAGCTTAAATTGGGAAACGTACATTATTCTCTTTTCTTTTGCAAAATTGCTCCATGTGAGTGCTTTGTTTTCCTACAAAGCACTCCTTATTTACTTCTTATTTACTAGATGGTATGTAGTATAACATTTCTGTTTATATAGTATTTTCTTGTGTCGGATTAAACATTTAGAAATTAAAAACTGAGGTGAGAAGTCTCCCAGTGACCACGCTCGCTGTAAAGTGTTCGAAACGTCGGGTTAATAATATAATGAATAAATCGCGTTTAAAATCCGTCAAAAAGTTTTAAATTTTTTTAATGTACTGGTTTTTTCATGTTTTCATTATAAATAAATAATTTTCAATTCAAATACTTTCCGCCCGCGGCTTCGCCCGCAAATTCAAACGAAATTCCCATTGGAATGAAATGTGTCAAGGCAGTTAAGCTTATGTCACTCTAGCCTATGTCTGTCTAGCCTCTTAAGTCTTAGTTATAACCTGACACAAAAATTATATCATAAAGTTGTTTTATCTATCTATATATCACAAACTGATATATAGATAAATAAACAAACTTTTGCATACATAATATTAGCAAAGATTCATACTAGAATGTTTGGGAAATTATTTTTTCATTATTATGTCAGCTACGGTTTAAATTTGAAACTAAGCTATATCACATTTTCCTGAGTTCTATTTTACGCGAATATCATGGACGTAAGAAATAAAAAGGGAAGTGTATTAAATATTACTTCGATCGTAATAAAAATCTACTGAAATTCTACTCTGTTTTGTAGAATTGCAGTACGATCAGATTATTACGATCAAAGTAATTTTTAACATACATTGATGTAGTCAGTTGATAATAAATCGCAGCCAGACTATTAACAAAGTGAGGGTAGTTGGGACGAACATTTAATAAACATTATTCAACACTAAGGCACGATCTGTACGAATGTGCACCGTTTCATAATGATTCGACTTTTTATAGGATTCGATAGTTGAATGAGTTTTGACAAGTTATGAAAAGCGACATCTGTATCTTAAATGACAATTATTCATCCAAGAATATTAAAACACAATTGATATCCGACATACATTTATAAATCAAAGATCGAACATTACCGCGATTTATTAATTACTAGCTGTGACCCGCGGTTGAAACCGCGTAAGTCCGTATCCCGTAGGAATATCGGTATAAAAAGTGGCTATGTGTTATTTTAGTTGTCCAGCTATATACGAAGCAAATTTCATTGCAATCGGTTCAGTAGTTTTTGCGTGAAAGAGTAACAGACGCACACATACATATGCATCCATTCTCACAAACTTTCGCATTTATAGTATTATTATTCGCCAATAGATGTCAGGAAGAGTCATAATAAATTGGCACTACTCAAACGCCTCCTATTTGTTAAAGAAGTAAGTTTAAGTCGATAGAACATGAATATGACATTTTCTAAAAAAGATTCCTAGCTAGATCGATTTATCGCCCCCGAAACTAAATTTCATGAAAATCGTTGGAGCTGATTCCGAGATTCCAATTATATATATATATATATATATATATATATATATATACAAGAATTGCTCGTTTAAAGATATAACATATCAACGTACTATAAAGTGATCGAAACGACAGGATACATTATATAATGAATACATTTCCTTTAAAATGTCTTTAACTACTAAGATGGGCAAACAAAGGAACTTAATGATTTACGGTACTTACACATATCGAGTTTTATAACTAGTTATAATATTTTACCCGTAAAAATGCCGCAAAACGTTATTAAAGGGAAACATACTATTTTATTCAATAATACTCCTTTTTGCCTTGGCGCAATATTTATAATATAAGCTTAATATGTACGTCACGACGATATTAAAAATATTATGAAGAATACATATTGCCCCGCTGTTAATATTAAATGTATTCCTAGTACTCAACTAAATTAAAATTAATATAACGGAATTATTAGCATTTCCCCAATATGGCAATATCTAAAATTTATTAAAGTGTTGATTAATACGAATATTTGTTTCCTGTTTAATGACTTCAATTTAAAATAAATGAGCGGTAAATTTAATGCGCTTTGGTCGTGTTTAATCGTCAATGTTGACGACTTCGTTAACTATAAACTTCACTGTGATAATTATGTCTACCGTTTTTTTATAAATTCATTATTTGATTTGAGATTAATTAAGATTTTATCATTTTAAATGGTTCGTCGTTTAGAATAATATAAAACGAATTTGTGTTAGCTGGAGTGATTTTAATGACTTTTGATAAATAATTGTAAAAAAGTAAAAAGTCTACGCTTCTGGGAAGACCCGTGATTATAAGTTGATTGCTACCGTGTCATATTGTAGTCCTACGTGTGATAAAATAATTATAACTCAAGAACGGATAAAAACGAAACTTTAATATTGATCATATACTTACGTAGTAACTATATGGTATTCGTGCTTATGCGTATACACATGCAGAACTTTTGTTTACACATACCCGAGTAGGGTTAATATTTAATACTTGGGTGTTAATAATATGTATTACAATGTGATGTTGCACCCTAACATTTATCGACATCATTAAAATATTATAAGTGCCTTCAAAATATTAATCACAGGTATTTCATTTTAATAAATACCTGTGATTAATATTTTATACTAGAAGTATACAGTGTATTCAATAAATACGAGCAAACAAGTCGGTAAAGGAAATATTCATGCGCAAATGAAGGAGTCGTTCTGTGAATAAACGTTACAAACTCGTTAAGACAAAACAAATGAAGCAGACTTCGAGTCCGCTTTCAAAGACAGTGTCTTGTCAGATTTAAAATATTAAATGGTAAGTTGTATTATGCTCGGTGATATCGATTGTGCAGAACACTATTTCTCATTATATTCATTGTGTTGTCATTAGGTAGTAATATTAATGCACACTAGGTGACCACATGATGTACGTCCATGAATATACGACTCAAATTTGCACATTTCATTCAACATTGTGTCTGTGGGTATTTTAAAATAACGTCACACCGAAACTACTGGACGGTTTCATGTGAAACTTTCAGTTCTAACACTGTAGTCAATTGTGGGAATTGGGATACTTGATCTTTCGATATTCAGCGCGGTTTTCTCGAGCTTTTCCAAACTTTTATTCCTGGAATAAAAGTACAAAATTCGTTATTTTTTTGTTGGAAAAGATGACAATAAAAAATATTGATATTACTGTGATAGTATATCAGGGTCAGGAAACGAAATTTTTAAGATCGTTTATTACGAAAATTATGAGAAAAGAATTTTGAAATCTAGGTGGGCGTTTCAATTATAATGAAAACTAATAGGAAAAAATGGATTGTGCGCATTATTATACCGACGGCTGACGAGGCCATACTCAAGCAAGACTGCTTCTCCGTCGTCGTTGGCATTACACATATTACAGTAAATTTTAATAAACTTTTTTTTATTTTTATACGATCTTCAACTACCTTCAGTGTATGACGATGAAGTGAAACACTATTTAATACTAAATCATCGAATAATTGTTTAATAGACGAAAAAAATCATATTATATTCATATCTTCAAATTTACCTAAGTATTACAAACGTATACTTATGACACTCTATGTTTAATCTATTAATTTCTAACAATGTTAATTTACTTTTTTATAACAACATTGTTTAAAATAGGAAATAACACTATCAGTTCCGGTATAAAATATGATTTTTCTTTGAATAAAGGTAACTCAATTATAATCGTAAAGTAAAATCACTACTATTTCCAGACTTAGGACTATCTGTGCGATACATTTGAATTAACTACATTTTTGGATGCTCAACGAAGTGGGCAAGGGTCAGATTTTGAAGAAATAAAATCCATACGCTCTGTTGCAACTGAACAATTACTTTTGTATAACTGCAATCCCGCTATTATGAATATTAAGAAAACAACCATATGGTTTTCAATGGAACGCTATCTAGCTAACTAATAAAACGAGATCATATTCCTGTGGAACTGGGCATGCAATTAGCATCATATTCATTTAATGCAATTTCTTCAAATGAAAGGGAATAATGATGCTTCAGTTAAACAAGTTTCTCAACTCTCAAGCATTATTACTTTGTGTCCTAATGCAGCAACCTCTGGATAGATGTTATGACAGTAAATTTGAAGCGTCTTTACTTTGTTTCATGATAAAAACCCAATACAATTTTTTAATTTTTTGTCAGTTAAAGGACAAAGGTGTGATCTGTCATTAGAATTCACATTCATGGTGAACGCGATTGAAATAATTTCATAAACAATAAAAATAACTGCACAATATATGTATATAATGTTATACAATTATAACTAGAGCATGCATGCATAGTTTTTCTCAAATATAATTCATACTTCGGCGCATCTACGTCTTTTATGCATTTGCTACGGTAACATTAACTTAAACGTAGTGCAAATAACAACGTATATATGTCGTGTGTTTCAGGCGACGCTGCGTTTAAGACGGGCTCAGTTAAGTGAAATAATGTGTCACCTCGACTTGTAAAGCTAATTTCTACAGTTTGTGAATGTTATTTCAGAAATTATAGCTTCATACTTGTTTTATTATATACTATAGATTTGCATTTATGGGGTTTTTGTGTTTTGTGTCTATGTGTTAGTCCATGTTTTCTTTAAATGTGGTTAGTTAGATACTATTTGTTTCTCTAAAGAATAGATTACTCACCTAGATTTCGTTAGACATATCTCTCTTAACCCCGTTATCCCAAGTTTGCGGTATTTCCGTTTCTATAAGAGCATTTTAGCTGAGATCTGCTGCAGCACTGAGGATAATCCCCGTTTCTACAACTTGTGTATCTATCTTCGCTAAAACCCTCATTCTTATACGTGTTCTATTTATATTGAATTCTTTAACGGTTTACGTTCCTGTGTAGACAGAAGGATTACATAGACATATCATAAACTTTCCATTCTGATGAAGTGAATGACAGTCCAGCGAGAGCCGTTTTAAAGGAATAGGCAAAGGAAAACACATTTTTTATAAAGACCTTTTCGTCCGTCACCACCCTTTATCCTACGAACCGCTATAAATTAAATAGACAGTTTAAAACAGAATAAAATAGGCATTTTCAAGTTTTATTTAAAATCTCTATTATTTGTTATTTATGAGTGCCCGATAGAATACATCTTGTGTTATTCTCTCGTCATTAATTTAGCAAATTGTATGTGCTTATAAAGTTTTTTACTGAAATTCATATCGTTGTTGTTGTTCATTTACACAAAATGAATCTCACATTCAAACTTCTTTAAAAGCGCTTTTGAATGCTCAAAATATATAATTTAACATTTACTGCTCATTCTGAAAGCAGTTTTTACCGACAAGAGCCGGCAAGAATCTCAGTAGTATCGAAAAACTAAACAATAAAGGAATTAAACTGAACAGTTTAGACAAATTATGCACAATGCATGTGTGTACACATGTACCTCATTTATATAAGTTTATTAACAGCGTTACATAAAAATCTCGTCGTTAAGAAATATTTCAAAAAAATTTCCATGTTGCTTTTGAAATAAAGTAGTGCAACGTCACACTCCTTTCATAAAACTCACAGTGCGGTTACTATAAAAATACGCCAGCGGGAGAAAAACTCGTCACGATTGTAAGAAGTAAATTCTCAACTTTTATGCCTGCTAGTTGGTTGGCGCTTCGGATTAACTTTAGTTATACATGGATTTCCTTGAATTTTCTTGGATATAAAGTGACAAAGCCGTGATAAATACAGAGCGCGCTCCTTTGAGTCTACAAAAACTTCGTGTGGGCAAGCAGTTATAAATTGTGAAGTTCTGTGATGTGTGTGGTTTCAAGTAAACAGTTACTTACTGACTTACAGACGCTCTTGAGTTAACTGAAGGGTTTGTTTTGCTTTAACAACCATTCATTCGCGCAGTGATGAACTTTGTTTAAGAAGTTGTTTTTCACAAACATTTTGAGGTTAAGAATAAGCTGGAAACGAGCGTTTTGAGAGATAACTTGTCAAAGTTTGTTTGAGAAATAAAAGTTTGAATTATTGTCGTTTCATTAAAGTATTCATGGTAAATTAATCAAATTAACACACAGATAAATTACGATGTAGGTTATTTTTGCACTCGTTTTAATTCGGAGAAGACGCAATCTATGATGCAATCATTCATACTTACATGTATTCGAGTAGAATTAAATTTATCTATTCCTAGAAATTAAATAAAACTTGTGTGCTTTATTTATACGAAACAATTTTTTGCTTTTTTTTATACGTTAGAAAACTATTGGGAATCACAAAATAGTTTTATAACATGTTTGTATGAATTTGGTACAAGTTATACATAAATTAGGTAATTTTATTAGAAGTGCACATAAGTATAAAAATAATAATGAATGACTATAAATAGAAATAACGTTGAAGCAAATGTATCCAAATTATTTGGGTATAACAGGCAACCCACGAATACCAATCAATGAACTGATTCCAGCTAATAAGGCTCACTCAATGAGTTTACCAGCGAGTAAAGTTTACGGAAAGTCATCACATGGTACTACGTCGGGTTGTCTGAATGCTGTATAAGTTTAATTAGAATTCCTACACGGCGGTGGCCTTATCTGACAGATGAGTTTAGCTACCGACCTCCCAAATATAATGGAGCTAATGAGAAAGTAATGCTTTATACCGATCCCGAGATTATGAACTATAATATATTCCGATAATGGACACTGAACTATTTAATCGAACCAAATAAGTTGTGTTGATAAAGGCGCAAGCACATTTATATTGTTTTAGAGCTAAATTTTGTGTATCTTACTAAAATGCGATAAGCGATTCGATGATTTTGTAAACGATTAAAAATAAGCTTCTGCAAGTTTTATTTGTCGTTCACTTTCATAGATTATAGAAAACTTTTATTTTTTTTAACTTAATATGTGCAATTAACATATATCAATAAGATATTTTGCTAATATTTTATTACTATCGTGAACAAGTAAGTTATTTCAAAATGGAATCTTTAGAAACGCGCAGAAACGCCTCACAG
>NW_024045132.1:156136-204999 GCF_012273895.1 Zerene cesonia | reverse complement strand
CACAGGCACTTTTTATACCGATATTCCTACGGGATACGGACTTACGCGGTTTCAACCGCGGGTCACAGCTAGTATTATTGAACAATGAGATAGACTGTCCATCACTGTTGTCACAAATTGGCTTCAATGTGCTTATCTATAACTGCCAGCTTAGTATTTTTTACCCAATTTCAAAAAATAAATATGGTAATGGTAATTTAGATACATAAGTACTAAATGCGTTGATGTATATTTTAATAGTTTTAACAAGAAATTATGTATCTAGTTGGTAAGCCTTTCTTTAAATAAATTAAATTAAAATTAAAAATATTCCCAATATTTGCATTGCGCTCATATTATTGCTCATACAATGGAACTCATTTAAGCCGGTGTATTCAGACTTTACATATTTTTATTCACATCATAATTATAGTCATGTTTGACTGAGAAATTTTGAAAGTCATGTTTGACTGTTAAAGCGTTAACCAGTATACTCGTATATACATTAGAATTCTTAAAATCTTCAGATCTTTATTTTAGCAGTTATTGGCGTTTCTGTCGTCATTATAGTAAATGTATTAGTTAAGAATATTTATTACTTTTTATTGTACTACAAGGTTATATTAGGTGTTTACTAGGTAAACTGCAGTCTTAACAAAGAATATTCAAATATATACTATAGATAACATTGGATCAAAAGTACACTTTCTTTCTGTTTTAAATACAAACACCGGTTAATTTAGCGCTTTTCAACTTCGTTAAGCTTTTGAAAAGGCATTTTAAAATTACCACAGAGTGTCGTACTGCGGTGATAGTATTTATCTATAGATATTCGCAATCTTTCTGCAACACAACATCTACGTTATGAAGCTACAAAACTGAAAGGAAGTTCATTTAAATTTTGTATTTATACAGAAATGCGACATGGTCAATACTGCAAAATGTAAATCTTATGCACAAATGAAATTAATTAAAGGTTTGCGGAATTCACTGTTAATCCTAATAATTATGTTGCATGAAATGCTTGCATTCAGTTTTGATCTGTTACATTAAAAAAAAAAATTATCAATAATGTTATAAGTGAGAAGCACAATTTATTTTCTGCCGTGGTTTGTAGATCGAAAAGTGTGTAGTTTCATTTTTCAATTGTCATCGATTGTGTACAACAGGATTTTCACTTCAATTCATGTTATAGATATGCAAATATGTTGCGATGTGTATTATTTTATGCGGCGTCTATATTCATAAAAGTGAAAGGTCACTCGGTTACTCCTCACGAAATCTTGAGGAGATTGATGCTGACGTATAAATATAAAAGGCAGGGAGTTAGTTTGTCCTGCTATGAACGGATTTTGCAATAGGCTCGTATTGACAGTGTCCAAGAGCACGTTTTAATGTAAGTCCATCATTTTAGATTAAGTCTAGGGCTCTCGCGTTTTGTGAAATTATTCGTCATAGAAACTTAAAATTTGGGACTTAATCAATACATAGTAGACCTTCGACTTAGAATTTAGACAAGTAGAAACAGATTTTAAAACGGTCGTTTTTAGGTTTTAGATGCATACAGTATTTTAGCTTCGCTTCATGTTTTTTCTCGATATTTTTGTATGTTCCTATTGGTTCCTCTGGTACGATTAAAATAAAAAAAAAACTAGACACGTAATTAGAAACTAAATACCAGACAACATTTTTCTTTAACCCACATTCAACATTGTGTTGTTTTCTACAAAATTATAGATTAATGTTTCATATCAAATCCAAATCCCCCTTACAAAAACGATAAGAAACGTAAGCGTTGAACATAATTAATCTCCATAGTGCTCATTTCCCAGTTAAAAACTAATTATTACATAAAATGGGGAAAGAATTAATAAATTTGTACTTAATAATATAGTGCATAATGTGGCAGCCTTGCGGTTACCCGTTCTATAAGCACATAAAGCCGATTTATTAGCAAACTGAAATAATTCATAATTAATGAATTGATGCGAATATTGCATATTATTATGCGAAATCAACAAAATTATTGTCGGGAAACACCATTCCAATGTTCAATCTTTTATTTTACTGTATAGATGTTATCTAGCCGCATGGTTTATTAAAACATTCAACGAATTTACTGGTTTAATAGGGTAAATATAGAACAATAAACGCTTCAACGTCTATTTTAACATGTTTTCGATCGAAATAATTTTAATTGCTCATATCAGTCACACCTAAATTTACATTGTCAGCTTACTTTTCGCTCCACATTTTTTTTTACAAAGCAAAGCATGAGGAATAGCAATTTTATTACGACAGTCACTCATAATACATTATGTATAAGACACAGTGTGCGGATTTCACCGTCAAGTCGCAGTTAATAAAGAACCCAGACGCTTAATGAAACGGTTGATTAAGTTAGTTTGCTGCGACACATCTATTATAAATGCATTATATTTTACACTTTCTCAAAGAATAATATTTCTACCCGTATTTCTCTGTTCAGGGTCTTTGTTGTAATGTGTCTGAACTGCGTTGAAATCACACTAGCACCCTTACAAAGCACTTCGTGTGTTATATTTATACAATAACAAGCTCCAAACAAACAATTTCCATTACTTGTGATGTCGGCAACGACGTAACGATGAATTTCCTATATCTCGTTAAATTCGTTTCACGGATAGGACTGAACCTCTCCAGGGACAGTCATCGAATTCAATACCTAAATTGTATCGGAATTTTCTCGTGATACGTCCGTTCCAACTGGAACGTGTGATAGACACACGCTACGCTTGTCATATCTCGTACGATACTGAAGAATCTGTATTTGATTCGTGTATTCGATTGTTTATGATTGCCTATTTTCTATTGTTGAGGGAAGCGGGCAGATAGTCCTCACTTATTTTCTAAGGGATAAAATGTAGGGCTTCGTGTACTGTTCATAGGAGTATTGATAGCTTATGGCGCAGTTCTTAGATTTTTGTACTGATTGTATTTGTGGCTTCTTTACAATTACCGAAGTTTCAGACGCCATTGAATGGCTACCACCGAAGTTAATATTTCTATGAATAATTTTCATCGCACAAAAATTTTTATTTAATTGTGTACATGCTGATTTCTCAAATCCGTTTTGTTAAAATCCGTTTGAATGAATTAGAGCTTAGCTCACTCACGCTACTGTAGAACAAATCATTTTGTCCCTGTCATCTGGTAATATACAAAATTCAGAAAGTAAGATGTGCACCAAGCCAGTATTTAAAAATGTATAAGAATATGCTATATCTATCCATATTTATTTAAATCTAACAACAATGTGTTTTGCATTTAAGTTTAGAAGTTTCCTACGCATTATTATTTACATCCGATAATTATTTTTCTGCTACATCCAATTTTGTGTTTATCTTTCATACTGCTTGTTATTGTATGAATTTTACTATGAGCTTAATAATAGTACAAAAAAATTTACTACCTAAAACAGAACATTTTAATTATATTTGTATCGAAGTGTTCTAACGCTTGTATTATGTTGCATACAGTTTTTGACGTATCATATTATTTCTAAAAAATACACTAGTAGGAAATATGTAAAATATAGGTACCTTATTTCCGTCTCGGTCATTGTGTAACATCGGCACAAATTGGCCAGCTCGCACCGAGGAATAACCACATCCCCACAAAAGACTGGCATGCGATAGTAACATATAACTGTGTCTCGTTCGGTGTGTGGGGCAGACGGAAACCCATATCTTTTTTCTTACCCTTCCCAGTCTATTCCTTTATTACTATCGTCCATCTTTTCTTAATGACTATCCAATTTAAATACGGCAATCCATTTGTAGAGGCGTAAGGTCGACAATCGATCTTGAAGACCCACCAGCTCCATTGCCTACCATGACATATAACAAAACGCTTTGAAATCTATGACAAAATTGCCATCCAAAAGGTATCTTTTATCGATATAATGGAAGTAAATATAGCAAACTCTTAGTACCTAAGCGAGAAAAAAGAAACATACAATAAAATACCAATAATACTTCAGAATACAAGATCATATTACGACATCTTGAAAAAAATTATGTTTATATGATATAACAAAGAAGAAGTACCTGCGTTATAGCATAATGATACATGAGAAAAGAATAAAGAAAAAATTGCTAAAAATCTAAATGCTATAATAATTATCAGTGTTCCGAAGTGCGTAAGCCGCAGTTTTCACTACATAGGTTTTGAATTTTTCATTGTGAAATTTCTCTCAAACACGCTTGTTTACTTTGTGAATCCATGTCCAGTTACGCTTGACCAGTTCCCATAAATGCGCGAGGAAACAAATTTCGTTGGAATTGGAATATATTCCATTTTGTAAGTCATGTATTTTAATATAGGTATATAACCCTTTTTAGCTGTCACAACGTTGAACAATAATAAATAGTTTTATTTGAATGTACAGACGATTTAAGTAAAACGTAAAAGTAAAATAATTTGATTTAAGAATGTTGTGGCTTTGAACTTGTATACTATTCATATAATATTTAAGATAAAAAAAGCAGATAGAGCGCGCCGAACACGCGAGCGTCGCTATCAAAGCTACAACACGCGCTAGCACTATATGCAACCAGGCCGAGGCAACGTAACAAGGATTCGTAGTTTTAGTAAAAAATGCTGTCTTGGGTTGTTAAACACTGTAGAAGTTTGATAAACATAAATAATAGAAAAAGTCGAAACGCGTCTTTCGCGCAATTATATTATTTTTACTAATAACAATATTGAAATTTATTTTAACAAGTTGCAAGGTATATAAATGTGTGATTCAAAAGAATATTAATACGCACAAAGAAGATTCCATTATATTGGAACAAAAATAAAGGATCAGAAATTATGGTTAAAAATTCATAAATCCGCTCCTGACGGGCTGTGAGACAAAAAAAAAGAGATAAAGGAGCAAGAAATTTCAAATTGGAAAAAAGAGCATCATTTAAATTTTACTGCTAGTAAATTTTAAAATATTATTTAAAAACACGCTTAAATGATAGAAATCTAAATTGTAACTTGCTCTTATACAGAGTATACGCATGGAACATTTAAGTCCTCGTGATCCTAATCAGGATAATAAGATAAAATCATGAAATCCTTGACAGGTGTTCAAAGTTTGAATTAAATCTGTCCGTTTAGAAAGGATCAAAACGGAATCTAAAAATGGCTCGGTTACAAAAAATCCTACAAACATACAGGTGAGTTCAAAGACATTTCGCAAATAGAGTATAGAGATTTTACAGTAGCTTTAGAACTTTGCATACACCAACAACAACAGTGTCAACAAACGTATGAATAAAATGAAGGTTTCGTTTTCATTGGACTGCTATTGAGCTGTCAAGATATCGATCACGTTCATTATATGAAAATATTTAGGGCACGACATTACATTACCCGAGAAATCGACAAAGCTCTCTTAATGTCATATTGTTGAGAAGTTGGCGAATCATAACTTTTCCAATGTCGTTGTATTTAAGTATAATAATATCGTCAGCTGTTGGCATCTGCGACCATAATTTGACGATGATTCGATATTGAAGTCAAATTTTCAGGGCCGTTACGTATAATGAGGTTATAATTTGCCTATATTATTTGTGTTGTTTAAAATAACAGTAATAAGTATATATTTTCAATAGTATTTTTTACGAAACATTGATTCATAGCGATTATTTTTACATTATAAATCGATTCTAACTGACTCTGTTTTTATGATTGCGTCTTGTGATATTATTAATAAGCTCCAAAAAGGTAAATCAATTTGTACCTTTTTATATAAAAAAAATACATTATAAAGGTAAGTCCTCAGATTGTGGTGATCGTTTTTAGTATGGATCAAGTAGTAGTAGTGTGAAAATGTTCCATTTGAAATTTTAATTATAAGCTGCATGTTTCTTTTATTATGTCATCAGAGCAGGCGGTGGGTGATGGTTATGGCTACAATCGCCCATGAGCATTTGCAGAGGCTTACCATTTGCATATCTCACGCCTCTATAAATAGTATAAATGGACTTTAAATAGTATGGGAGTAGATTAAAGGAAATGAAATTATATTAAAACAATTAATTTTAATAATAATTTTAAGTAGTATTAATTTCCAGCTACAAACATGTCGACAAACTATAGTGTGACATTTATATAGGATGGATTATTTAAAAGCCATAGATGCCTAATTAGATATTTTTGAAATCAGTAGTAACATTTGCTATTTATTGAAATTTTTGGTAGAATGAAATTTTTATTATTGCAAAAAGCACTCTCTACAAAAAATCTAAATCGCCCTTGAATTATCAGAATAAGAATAAATTAAATGGGACCACATGGGAGCTACCAGCTTTCAAATTAAAAAAAAAACTTTAAAATGGGTTCATCCCGTAAAAAGAAATGAGATAATAAACATAAAAAAAACGCGTTCAAATTGATAACCTACTCCTTATTTTGATGTCGATTGAAAAATGGCTCCGTTGCGATACGAAAGAAATATGTTTTTTTTTATCTAAACCAACAAATAAACAAACAAACACGCTTTCGTATTTATGACTTCAGTAAGGATTAAATAACAAAACAAGATATTCAAGCGAAGTCATCTGAGAAGTTGCTATTACATTCATATTGGAGGAGATTATGGCAGTTGAAGTGACTCACAAACTTGGCTGAAAATATGACGAAAGTTTACGTTCTGCGTCCTTAAGATAAACAAATACTCTGAAAATATCTGGTGAAGTCTTAAGCGGGAAATGTTCGACCGTGTTCGACCTGACGAATAAATTCGTTAGACAATACACGCTAATGAATAAAGTTAGGTTGTTAACGAAGCTAACTTCAGAATTTCCATTTAGAACTGTGCATGTTTTATCCAAAGTATATCGCATGCTTAGAATCCCATGACGGAAACGAGGATTAGGGGAATTTAATAACAGGAATTTATGTCATTGCGGACGATAAATAACGAATAAAGGCAATATAATTTAGTCGACAACCACTTGCGGTAATCTACGTTACTTCTCGGTCGAGCCTTGATCCCATCCAATTGGGGGAACGATCTTTATTGGCTCAAGCAGGATAGCAATTCAGTTGGGATCAATCGGATGGACTGTAAGAGTGAATGTTACTTACTATTAGATATTTATGCCTGCTATTCCATATAGTCTTCGCGAATGGATAAGATAATTTATTGCTCATTACGTATCATTGCTGCTTTTATGAGATGTTTGTGCATAATCTAATAGAGAAACGAGAATAACTCGTAGGGCAATATTTGTGTAATATAAATGGGACATCTACATGTGTTTTGTATATAAAGGGGTAAATACAAATAAAGTAACTATATTTTATTGTATTGAATATAGATTCAAGTGTTTTTAAATAAATTACTATAGGTTTTTTTAAGTATTAAACAAGAAAATTAAATAACATAATTTTTTAAAGAGTAGGTTTTTTACTATGGGCTTATTTTGCAAACGATTCATCAACTTAAAAAATCAATTATGTACAAGAAAAACCTATTTAAAAGGCGGTCGATTGTCTGATCTGATCACGTTCAGTAAAAAATAACATTGAATGATAAAATTTCCGCGGAAGGAAAAATTATTAGAAAAACATCCATTTCCTAAAAGCTTATTGAAAAACCCATCACTGCCCTTTAATTTCTTTTTAATTTTAATTATACTGGCACAAAATATTTTTTTGACACAATTCTAATAGCGTATATAATTTTATGATTTTATATCGTCCTGATTAGGATCGCAAGGCTTAAATAATTTTCTTATGTATATTTCTGAATAGAGGCATTTTAGTTGATTCATAATATAAACGTCTTTTAGTTTTTTTAAACGATACCATTCATTATTTTTTCTTAGTTTTGACAAGTGCTTTTATAACATGCTTGGCACCAAATATTCTTCTAAAACGTTTAAATATTTAATATATGCATTTTTATAATTATTATCCTTATTTTAACTTTGGTTGGGCTATTTTTATTTTCATATTGGTTTTGTTTAATAATAGAATATATATTCTATGCTCAATTGACAGATTAACTAAGTTAACCTATATGGTTATTTCTAGATAGACTTATATATTTATAAAATGATACTTAACTACTTTTATTTTAGATATTCCTTAAATGTATGATGTTTGTGCATTTTTCATAAAAATGTTTCAGTTTTTTTTTAAAGTGCCTTTTATACTTTCCCCTATAACTTGCAATTCATCCTTTTTGCATTTTAATAAGTTTTCAATTAAAAAACATACATTTATATTTAATTTGACACTTATAATTCTATAGGATAACAGTAAAACAGCACATAAACACTAATCAAGCAATAAAAAAGCTGTTTATAGGCTATTATAGTATATTGTCTAGTATATAGGCTAGGTTGTCTATTTATTTTAGAGCCTAGAACGCCCCATGTAGAACCGCAGCAGACTATCCAAACTATAAGAGATATAAAAATTGTGCATTTAACCAAATTGTTACACGTGAAGAGCATTTTCTGCTAAGTATAAATGTGAAGATCTGGAACAGCTGATGTGAAATTCCAAGAGCCCAGCCACACTATAACATAAATAGAAATGATGTCTTAGCAAAAGTCTCAATCAATAGACTTGTCAAGTCTATCTACTAAAATATCAACGTTTCTACTCGCCGAGAGATACGTAGGTGTGTCTCATATGTCAGTGGGCAGCATTCCAGAAAACCTGCACTCGACGACGTGCAATTCATTCTAGTTTAAAATGGGTTACTCCATTTCTCGCTGACTACGCAAGTCCCGTGACAACCCGCCCTAGCCCGGTACTCCTCGATAGCCGATGTCGCCTCGCTCGAACAATACTTTAATGGTATGATCCCTTGGGGTAAATGAGACGGTACTTAAAGATTGCGCTGTGTTCTCGATTCCGAACAATTGTTATAAATTATAACGAAACGTCCTACAAGTTCAATTAACAACTTCCATTTGGTGAAAATTGATTTTGATATAATTCCTTTCCCAGTTTTGGTTTTGCCAAGTAAAAAACGTCAATTTTTTCTTGGCCGGGCTGAAGTAATGAAGATGACAGTGAAGTGAAGATGACAGTCTGCAACTGTCAGTCACCGGCAACAACAGCCCGGTCTAATTGGGGATTTTTGTACCTTATTTACAGTTTTCTCCTAATAATTGAGGATACTTTTTAGACTATTTAGATAAGCCTCTATCATGTGTTGCATTTTGATGTTTATTCAATAACTGAAATTGAATATAAATATTTGGTCGATCATTTAACATAAAGTAAGTCTTTAATAAATAACAGCATTAGATTGATGATAGATTTGACATCCTTGTACATACTGTAATATAATGAAACTTATGAATACAATTCACTATTATTTATATAATATCCGCTGTCATTCAGATTCAATTTAGATTACAACTCAATTAAATATTAATTATTTTACTATCATGGTCCGTTAATATATCTAACTTACTTACTTCATAAAGGAAAAATTTTTTCAACAAAACTTTAACTAATATGCCAGGGAAAATTATACCCATTAAAGTAAAAGAATAATTTCCAACTAGGTTTCTTCATACTAAACGGAACGACGTTCGAACGACTGTTGAAAAACTTGTGCTAACTTAGGGAATTGTCTCTAGAGTATTTAAAACGTAGAAGTTCATGTCGGAACCAACTCACTGCCACTTTGTAAGGCACGACGGACAAAAACTTTTCAGTCTTGATTAGTTTATAATACCTAGGTTTTCCATTGTGAACATAAATCTTAAAACATGTGTGCAATTATAAGAAATTTTATGGCTTTTGTGTTTTAGACAATTATTAAACACTAGCTGCGCCCCGCGGTTTCACTCGCGTAAGGCCTTATCCCGTAAGAATATCGGGATAAAAAGTTTCCTGTCTGTTATTCCGTTTGACCAGCTATCTACGTACCATATTTCATTGTAATCGGTTCAGTCGTTTTTAGTTGAAAGAGTACCAAACGTACACGCATCCATAAAAACTTTCACATTTATAATATTAGTAGGTTTCAGGACGTTTCCTGATTAGTCGGTGCAGGAACTGCGCGGAAACGGTATGGTTCTATAACGAATCGATACCGCATTGCTTTCATCTACTATTTAGCCGGTATATTCTCGGTTTCTCGGAGCGAACAAAGAAGTGGTATACCGAACAGATCAGAATCAGAAAGCACTCAATAAAATATATCGCCGTATATATATGAATATGGTCGGTATATTTTCTATTACTATATTCTATTTGTAAATGGGGTGTTAAAGTGATCATTTTAATAATTTCGTTCCAGAAAATCTATAACTATCGTTTCTATCTATGATAAATATCGTTATCGTTTAAGAAAAGTAATCGGAAAAATATCCAAAGGGTATAAATGTAGCTTTGAGGTTTGCTTGAAAACTCGAGTATTTCAATAGACGACAAATTTTTCTGTTTGCTTTGATTCCAAAGCTTTTTTTTGGCGAGCTGGTTCTATCCAAACTTTTCTCGTTTGTAAGGGACATGTTCATTATTCTCATGCCTTTAAGTACCTTTGAACTTGAGGTGAAATTAATTTTACTAGGATTTAATTTCTTTACTTTCAAGTATAATACAATTTATTTAATAGAGAATATACTCTGTTAGGTAAGACAAAAACTCCCTACGCTGTCAAAGTTTTATTTTAAAATTTTAATGTTACACTTATACTTTATATTTTGATATGAAGTACTTATAGACGAGAGCATTTACTTGTATTATATTATGAATCTGCTTTTCGGCCATACTTCATATCAAAATATGGAATACTAGCAGTCGGTTTTACCCGCGTAAGTCCGTATCCCGTAGGAATATCGGGACAAAAAGTTTCCTATATGTTATTCCAGTTGTCCAGCTGTCTACGTACCAAATTTCATTACTATCGGTATAGCAGTTTTTGCGTGAAAGAGCAACAAACGCACACACATCCTTACAAACTTTAGCATTTATAATATTAGTAGGACTGTGTTCAAAAGGTTGTAACAACTTACAACCTGATTAAAAAAAATCAACCAGCGTTTTGCTATAACACAAATATTACCTGTGTGGATAGTATGGAACAGAGCGGCAAGAATTCGTTGCATGTTATATAACATAAAAATGCTCGAAAAAATAAACGAGTGTGTATCCACCCTTATACATAGAGTGTATACGCTTGTAGTCTACATTCTTTACTTCTATCGGTTACATATTTTCGGTTCTCCGAATTTACATACCTATATTTTTAGTTATGGAAAGGTACTCTGTACCATGTTTCCCGGGAATGACAAACGTATGCCAGATGTTGTGCTCTGGGGCAGATGTTACAGATTTTAAATTTCATGTTTATGCGATGAGTAAATAACGTTTTATTCATTTTCCGATCAGAAATTTTATACTGTACTATGAAACCTTCATGATCTACAAGAAGAAAAAGATAATCCTTAAAATAGAATTATGTTGCTAGATTGTTATAATGACCAGTTTTACATAAAGTAGATAGGTTAAAAAAAGCTTATTATTGTTTCACAATTTGTTATTCCTTTACAAAACTCAAACGACCATTACGTATTTAGTCTTTGATAATATTCCTTTTTGTTGGGAGTAGTACTTAACTTCTGTTTAAATGGGTCAGCCAAGCTTTAGGCGGAGACATACTGACATTCGGGCTGTTATAAAATTATTACGGAATATTTTCTTGTTTGAACCCAACTGTTTGAAACAGCTGGTCATACCACGTAGTTTTTTATACGCAGATCATCATAAGCTATTTACATTGGAAAAAGGAAAAGGGTTACCGCCCTATGTCGGTTTTCTGTGGGGGTGTTGAAAATCCCCGGTGCGAGCAGGCCCAGTTCGTGCCGACTCGTGTTTGGTCTTAATAGGTTTGGCAGGCCACACACACGTTACCATCATATTGCATCTAAAGGAGATTACCTCTCCAATATTGTATATACAATCGGATGGCAAGCAAGCGAACATTAATCTAACCATTTAATTAGACAGGACGTGACATCAATATGTCCTAATGGTGAAGTACTGACTACCATTCATATAGCAACCCGTGCAATCACAAAGGAGTCATATTTCATCCTTCCCGGTCGCGTTTGTACAATGTTAAAACTTATATTGAAGAATTTTCATTATTATAATAGTAAAATCTTGGGAAATTATATTACGCTTTGTAACCTCCATGAATTGATTCGAAATTCAAAGACAAATGCATTCATGAATGTTATTAAACGCAAATTAATGGTCTGCTTGAATACAAGAACTGCTTTGATTTCGTTAATAATTTAGAAAAATTAAAGTGGCTCAACTAAAAGCTTTAAATAACGTTTTGTGCTCTATACTATATTTATTTATATTTAATTTATTTGGGGACATATTAAGCGTTAAAGAAATCTTGTGTGATATTAAAATTTAATATATGAAGCCTTTTTAATTCTTACTTTCATATTTTTTTTCTAAGAGGGATATCAAAAATTTTCGTGCTGGTATTTTATTCATATAATATCCCTTATTATTTTCGTTTCACTCTGTTGAAAGATATTTAACAATTCATTTCTTTACATATCGCCTAAAAATGGTATAAGTTGCGCAAGTTAGTTTAAAAATGTTTTGCCAAAAATGTAATGCAAAATATATTTAATTCCTCCTTGATATTTATAATTTCCCTTCTATAAAACTGATGGACCACCTCCTTGGTGCAGTGGTTGTTGTGCGTGGGCGTAGAACTGAAGCGTCCTGGGTGCATTTCCCGGTGGAGACCCACAAAAAATTGTGACCCACAAAAACTTTTCTATAAAGAAAATCAATTCAATATATTATAATCTTCAATTAATTATAATTACATTTTTCCACGTTGTCAGAATCTTAACAAATCATATATTTAAATTTTCCTTTAAAGCCATATTATACATTGGTGAAAATAGAATAGAAATCTGTACAAAAGTTTTTGTGTTTATCACGAAAATACAGACACATAGACGCGGTGGAGGATTTTGATCAATAATATGTAGTTATTAAATCTGTTATTTCACATACTCGTTACCAAGAATTGAATTTTTTACATATTGGTATGCGAAAGATGCAAGAATTGAAATTTTTACATATTTGTATGTATTAAAACCGTTTTTATAAATAATTTATTAATATCATTAATTTATCTATATGAAGGTTCGGATATTGTTAGTAGTATCTTGATTGTCTATTTACATATCGACCATATCAGGCTAAGAATGTTATTAAAAGCATCCTATGTACTAACATCCAGACTGACGAAGATATATTGTTCCCGGTATTTGATTAGTTAGAAATACAATTTTCATTGATGAATCTTTCTTTTGAAATTTGAAATGTATTTGTTTTGCGCGCTATAGCAAAGATTTTTATTATATAGCCTAGTTCTTTTTGACTTTTATTGCATAAATATTTTACGAAATGTTTTGTGTTATAAACCAAAGAGGATTTGAAAATCTATTTTGGATTTTACACATATTTGTTTAGCAATATTTTGTGATATATTTAGCATAGATTTTGACTGTATTTAAAATTTTATTTTATTTTTAGTATTTCGAAAATCCATTATCCTTTGTCGTGTCCATTGATCCGATTGTCCATATATCGCCACCCGTTTTACTCGGAAGCCTGTAAATTGTAAATTCGTAGAAATTAGTTATGAGATAAAATTTTGTTTAACCTTAAATATCGATAATAAATGTATAACCGACATAAAAGCCTCGAAAATTTAAATAATAACGGATGAAAAATATAAGCCACTTGCAACAGATGTAGCTCACAGTTGAATTTACAATGACCTAATTATAGCACTTCAGTTCATTCAATGCAAATTAATATAGAAATATCAAATAATTCCTATTTATTATATTGGAGTGGCTTATTTCTTTTAGCTTATTCCTTTATTAAATTAATTTTTTTGTACTGCTTCATTTCTCAAGATTAATATTTTCCTTTAATAAAGTCAATGTTTTTTAATGAGATTTTCTCAGGTGACACTTACTTATTATTTTCTTTATGGTACCTGATACTTTCGCAAAAGTATTTTTCAAGAAATTTGCATGAACTATTAGATGACAACATCTTAGCTTTTTCTTTAAGCTTTTAATAGATTCGATAAAAAAAAATTCTCAATTGAACAGTGACGGTGAATAGAATACCGAAACTGTTTTCTTATAACAATATCAGAGCTACCCTTAAACATATATATTAACAAAACAGCATAAAAATGTATCAGTAAATTTATTAAATCACGCGGTGTATGGTATCCGGTAACCCAACATTATGACAGACAAGGCAAGTGGGGATTTCATTACGTAACACACATGCAAAGAGATGTCTTTGTATCATGAGTAATAGAATACATATTGGTAGCATGAGCGGTTACAAACAGCTTGAACCGAAATGAGGATCCTGCGTTTAAAAAATAATTATTATTTCAAATATTGTGAATGTGAAACTGTGTCTGTCTGTTACGCTTTTCCTCCCTGGTAGTATAGATTTTGATCAAATGTGAAAGAAAGATACATAGATTGGGAAGATCACGTTACGTCTTAACAAAAAAAAAACTAAATTATTTCATTGATCATGTACCTACACAATAAATAAAAATAATAAAGTAATTTTTTTACAATTTTCCAGGTGGTCGCGCCAATATATATTAATTTCGATATTAAGCGGACTCTAAAACTTAATCTACGTGGTGTAGCGAAAGAGGGAAAGACAGGAACACACGGCACATACCTCGTCTGAGGGAGTAGCGTCCAAGCAAGCACGCGGCACAGCACCACGCGGTCAAGGCTCCTCCAGCTCGGGCCAGGCATACCAGGTCTAGTCCATCACTTCACACACACACGCGGCGGTTCAGCGCGACCAAATGGGAATGGGGTTACACTAGCACAATGCCTGAGATATCTAGAGAACCTCGTGAAGGTTCTCCGGCGGATTGGATTATACCACAAAATAATAAATATTTAATTTTAATTCACAATTTTAATAATATTGGTGTTACCACCAGGCATATAACGAACAAAGAGCCAGAAAATCAAATTTATAAAATTTTCCTGGATGTCTGTTTATTTTTATAGAATTCATTTAAACAATATCTTCCTGTCTTTTATATGTCAATAGTGAATTTTTATATATCATAGAAGTGGAAAGAATATCCATTCCGAGTGCTAAATTTTGATAAATTTTCCGCATCGCCTTCAAAACCCCTTTTGGTTAAACTCAATTTAGTTACAAGTTTTCCTTTTATGAAGGCCCTTACTTGGAGATAAAACTGAATTAAAAAAATTTGTCAAAGAAATCATCCCTGTCATATCTTATGGGCAAATTATGAAATTTCTTTGCTCTGATGGATAATTAGTGGTTAATGTAAAATTATTCAAAGTATTGGAACTTAACTAACTTAACTATTGTAACTTCGATTTCTTTGTCTCTAATATGGTCATCTTGTATTTATAATGACAGATTAAACATCACACTTTTACTAACACTGATCTTTTACGTTACATACGCAATAAAAAATTATGAATATTGTTAAAAATATCTGAAAATCACATTTCAATGATTACTTGCTGTCATTACCTCACTTGTTATTATTTAGAGGTGGTGATGTAGGGCAGTGATGATTGGTTACGATTATGCGAACCACAAGTTTAGTTGCCCGCTATTATATAAAAATAACTCATTAAATTATTTAATCCTGGCGACACTATTCAAGATAATAAGACATCATACATAAAATAATTTCTTTATTGGTTTTTCCTCACCTTCGCAGTCAAAAACGATTTTGATTAAGGGCATCCGATGCCCTCGGTTAAAAACGCTTTTCACTGATTTTTGCAATCAACATTAGTTTTGATCGGCAATGAGTTTTAACTGTAACAATACTTATAATATATATACTAACTAGTATAATACTTCTATATATAATCAAACAAAGCGAAAAATTCAATATATTGAAACAAAGTGTACTAGCATCTTACGAGTTTTAATAAAATGTTAAGTTAATTAATGAGGGGAATATCTGAAATAAAATTCAATTGCCCTAAAACACCTCACAACTATTTGTAGCTCTTCGTGGGTTTAAAATAAAGGTTGTATTATTTTCTTGCAAAATCGGCTTAAGATGTAGCAAGAGACGGTGTAAGTCGGATTAGTTGCGAATAATTTTTATTATACATTTTAGTTCATTGGCATCTTACTGTAGACTTATTGTGTATTGATTTACTCAGAGAATCTGTTTCAAGCACGGTTGTTTTTATTGAAAAGGATAGCAATGTATATCATCTTTTCCCGAGATTTGCTGGTTGTTAACAAGGTCTTCCGACATTAGAGATTTTCACAATTACTAGGTATCAAAAAGTATTGTATATATGAAACGTGAAGAGGACGAGGCCCAGACGTGCCAGTTTATTTTCTGTATTGGTCTTAAAATTTCTTACTTTCATAATATCTCCTAGAAGGTTACTGTAATTGACAAGATAATTAAACATTGGAAGGTGTATGATTTATTTAATAAAAACAAAACAATTAAAAATCCACGATCGCGACGTCGTTTTATAAGTATTTAAGTAAATGCTTAAATTTTTTTTCATTTTGCATGCTTAAATGTCAAACATGCAATAATACAAAAAACGTTAAACAGGTAAAATAAATTGCGAAAGCACGGTCATCATATATATCAGTTTTTACAATCTACATCCTCACCATAAAATACCTGCTTCTATTCCCTGTTTCGGCTAAAAATTAGGTGTACAATATACATTGGCAGATATATTATATACTCGTATAACTATAGATTTAGTGTAATGAACTTGTACCATTATCTGGTCTTAAATACAAATTTTATTTAATTCTGAATATAATTTTGTTATTTATTAAAGATAAGCCACTTGAGTGACTGCTCTCTGTATCGTACAAGTTGAGTTCATTTTGTTTACGGGTTGTGTTTTTGGCACGTCCTTTGTAAAGATAAAAATTGATTACCACATAATGAGGGATATAATCATATCGCAGCTTATGGATTATATTCTGTGATTTTAAATTAGACTCCGTCAAAACATGTGTTATTACGACGTATCTTTCCAAATGTAGTAGTTGTTTTTGTCCGTGCGATTATAACATAAGTGAGAGTCAAATGTTTGCTCGCTGTTTAAATATCGTCCTGTATAAATACAGTAATAACACAATTAATTGTCAAGAAACAGTATTCTAGAATGTATGGATGTTGATCGTATTTTCATTAAACATGTGATATTTTTTTATATTATTATTATTATTTTTTCAATAAAAGCTTATTTACCTCCACTAGTCGATTATCACATCGTGTCCAATAGGTATTTCTGTATGATGATGGTTTAATGAATTTATTTATATAATTCGTATTATTAGCACATGTATTTCAGGGCCTCAAATATTTTGTTTTATAGTAAATCCAGCACTGGATCTGTCCTGACGTGATAGTTGGCCACTTGACCCACATGCGAGCGTATATGAGACATTATTATATAAGTGCTACTCGGGTTGAGCAAACGTCAATTTTAGCCCTGAGCTTTGGCTTATGACACGCCATGAGCTTGTATTGCATTTCTACCTTCATTAGCGAACGTGTACTTGAAAGCAGTATTTCATATTTACGAGCCGGAGTAATGCTTGTTATTCTACTCAAATACATCCCTGCCTTAAAATGTTTCAAGTTAAATTTATTCGCCTTTAATTAGAGAGAGAAAACGGAAAGTAGCGCACTCTTTTCAGTTTAAAAACAACAATGCTAGTGGTACTCGTATTGTATATATAATGTGTGATTATTATTGAGTATGGAGTTCTATAACTATATTTTATGCAGCATAATACAAATTAGTAGAAGTATATTATAAAATTTGGTATTTTGACTTTGCAGTTGGATACATTCATTTGTACATAATATTATTTATATCTCAATCACTAGTATATGGTATAAACCAGTGATTATATTATATTAAATAGATGATTTTCACGCTGTATACCT
This sequence comes from Zerene cesonia, assembly GCF_012273895.1. Classification (NCBI taxonomy): domain Eukaryota; kingdom Metazoa; phylum Arthropoda; class Insecta; order Lepidoptera; family Pieridae; genus Zerene; species Zerene cesonia. The sequence goes on along the minus strand of NW_024045132.1, from coordinate 186,971 downwards.
AGAAACACAATTATTTCTAAGCCATAATCTTGCTATCGCTACCCCAATTTACGGGATAAACCTAATTGGTGATATTCTCTCGACACAGGAAGTAAACGAGAAAGCTTAATAGGATTATAAAAATAAACGTTCGGGATGTAGAATTCGTATATTGTTTTTCCGCCGCCTTTCCACTAAGTTGTTTGTAGTCAAGCAATTAATTGCCCATGGTTACAATTCATCATAGCTTCATAATAAGCAATGAGAAGTACTTAAGAATTTTTCTCCAATTTAAGTTATGCAAAATTGTATTTTGGGGCGAAGAAACCTGCATCAGCTTTAACTAACGAAAGAAAAACTGGTATTTATGCTTTTTTCGGATCATCTTTTTTATGTCACAGCGGGTAACTGGGCTTGTGGTTCGCCTGATGGTAAGCGATCATCACCGCCCATGAACATTCGCAGAGGTAGTGCCTCACCGAATGCACTGCCCGCTTTTAAGGGGTAAGGGATAAGAAAAGGATTGACGATCTTGGAAAGAAAGAAGGATTGACATAATGGACTGAGAAGGGTGAGGAGAAGGAAAAGGGCTTCCGCCTCGATATAGTTTTCTATGAACTATTTTGTATTTACCACACCAAAAATCACTTTAAAAAAACTCTAATGTCAATTCTGATGGTGCGGTGTGCCTTTTAGGGTCACAAACAACCCAACATGATCCCGCTTCGCTTCACACTAACCTACTTTTATACTAAAACTAGCTGATGCCCGCAACTTCGCCAATGTACAATTTTCATGGTACAAACTTTCATCCACTACTTTATCCTCTTGGGGGGTTGAATTTATCAAAATCCTTTCTTAGCAGATGCCTACGTCATAACTTCTATCTGCATGCCACCAGAAATTTCACCACATTCAAATTCGTCCAGTGGTTTGGACTGTGCGTTGATAGATGTTTATGTCAGTCAGTTAAATTTGAGTTATGTATATTTAGATAGTCATAAAGATAGTTTTGATTATTATGATAAATACTAATCGAAAAAAAAAACTTAACCGTGTCAAAGACAACCTGTCTTTAAAAAATGTAATATATTCTAGTTTATAAGGCCTTTAGTAATAACTAGTTCTAGCTTGGAAAATGTGCTGTAAAAAGAAACTGTTTTTTTCTACAACATGTAACTAATAGTAATATAGATTACGCAGTATTTGGTATATGTTAACACCATTCGTAAGCAAAATGTTTGTCATCAGATAAGTTTTTAAATTAATTTTGTGGCAGCTGTGGCGATAACATAATTAAATATGTAAATTAATGTTCCATGGATAAATGTTTACACAGCGAACATTTTTGTAAAAAGGCAGTGACCGGATACGTTGTGAAGTGGCTTTCAAATACATATATTATACCATTAAAAAATGAGATTGGAAAAAGGTGCCATGTTCCTAGTATAACTACATAAAGATTATTTTTAAAGTGCTTGTGTATCTATCCTTTGTTTAAATTCTATTGTACAAAGAAACATTTAAATATTCTTTCGTGGTGGCCACCATCTTTGATCGATTTTCATCAACATATCTGGTGACTGTAAGTATCACCGTTGGAAACTGTTTTCAAATAAAGAAACTGTATCGAAATCGTTCCATCCGTTTGAGATCAATTGCCGATGTCAATTGCTATCGTCAATTCATTTCATAACATTCTTAAATTTTGGAAAACAAACACATTAATGAAAAGCCAGAAACTAAAATAAATTATCGTAATTATACAGTTTATCTTCGCGGGAAAATACCGTGGCAATCAATATATAGATATATCGCAATCAATTATTGATATTCCTGTTATAAGTTTATGAAAAGATCTGCTGGTTGTGGTTTTAAACTTGAAAAAAGATTATGTGTAAAAATCAACAAATATAGGGATATTTAATTAGTCTGTTTATAAATCGAAAATGGGTCAAATACCTCTTCTTTCTCAGTCTAGAAGTTTTCAGTCTCAACACATTTCTGGAAGACTTCTATGTTATATAAGTTTCTCGTTCCTGTTTTTTGTTTCTCATTTCCCAAACTATCTTTGTACCAAATTTCATCCAAATAAGTTCAGTAGTAGAAGAAAAATTTGGTAGATAGGCGGTAAAATAGGTGGAGTTACTTGCGCAATTATAATATTTGTAAGAATCTCCATTAAAACAACGTTCTGCCTACGGAGGTCAAAATTCTGAAGATATAAACATTATTTGTTCACTTGTTTTATATTCCCAAACAAATGCAAAATCAGAGGGAGATATTGCAAATTATAAACGAACTCAAATAAATATAAACATAATAACTCGATAACCTTCTATTAATTCGCTTCTTTTAATAAATCTGTAAAACCGTACAATCACCGCTTGGTAATTAAACACATATCGCTCCACCGAAAACAAAACAAATATATTCGATTAATTTAATCTCTCAGATCATATCAAAGTATCATAGACCGTGAAAGCAGCAACATGTGGTCGTTTATAACCACGGGCTTTTATTTGATTATTTTAGTAACTTCGATCACATACTGCTTAGCAATTTTATCCATTATAATTATACGAGTTCTGTTTGAACATTATAATGTGATGTGCAAATGTACAGCAAGACTAGATGGAAAAATTGTTCTAGTAACTGGTGGAAACTCAGGTATAGGGTTTGAAACAGCCAAAGATATGGCGAACCGAGGTGCCAGAGTCATTATTGCCGATGTGAATAATGCTGAACAGTCCGTACGAAGCATCGTAGAAACTACAGGTAATAAGTCAGTGGAATATCGACACGTGGATCTGGCTGATTTTAAAAGCGTCCGAGCTTTTGCTGAAGACATAAACAAAACAGTCGATCATTTGGATATTTTAGTCAATAACGCCGGATGTTTTTCTAACAAGAACAATTTTACCAAAGACGGGGTGGAATTAACAATGCAAGTTAATTATTTGGGACCGTTTCTATTGACTTATATTTTGTTGGAATCGTTGGCTAAATCAAAAAGTCGTATAGTGATCGTTTCATCTGGGCTATACTATAAAGGAGAGGTAGACCTACAGGATCTGCGTGGACTTAAAACTAAATCCAGTTTAAAGCGTTACATGAACAGTAAATTATGTACAGTATTATGGACAAAGGGTTTAGTCAAAAAAATGCCCCAGAACGTATCCGCCTTTTGTTTGCATCCTGGAATGGTAAGAACGAATATTTTGAAGCAATTGAATATATCTCTTGAAAGGTATATGAATGTGTTATTTGGATTTTTAGTAAAGTCATCATATGAGGGTGCACAAACTATTATTCATGCTTGTATAGCTCCCAACATAGAAAAAATGTCCGGAGGTTACTTTTCCGATTGTGAATTAAAGCCGACAGTAAAGTTAAAGAATGAGGAGGCTCTTGTTGAGGATCTCTGGAACACGACTATCTTATTTTTAAAGCAACATGCTGCCTAAATGTGTTAGTATCAAGCGAGTAGTAATGTAAGACTGTGAATTATATGTGTATGGGTATTGTTTTTGTATTTTTTTTTGTTTTATTTTATTTACTTTATCAATCCTTTGTCACTTGACCAGCGTGATAAATACCACTGAGACTTTATAGGTTAAGTCCTTCTAGTAGATTCAAAATGATAATTAAAATATTAATTAATGCAGGCACATAACTTTAAATTCATAATCAGAATAAATATACAGTTTTTATAAAATTATGACATTGTTACCGATCCTTCTTGAGAAACGAATGAAGTTGGAATAAAATCTGTTCGTTTAAAGCGAGTCAAAATCCAGCATAAAGGGTCGGTTATATACAAATATACATAACATACAAGTGAAGCTGATAAAAGTGTGCTAAAAAAAATGGATCTACATTAATAAAATATTTTAGAATAAATTCAAAATGACAATGACAAGAAATAACAACATCTTTCTTATATTCTTTATTTGATGTTTTCCTTCATTGTTTTGTGCAGTTATGAAAATAAACGTTATTAATTTTTTTATTGCTGCGCGCTCGACCGGTTTCGAATCTCCGACTTTTCGATTGAAGTTTGATTGAAGTAAGAGGTTGGTTAGGACAACCATTGAGCATCTCGGGACTCATTAAGAGAACTCTTTAAGCGTACTGGTATCGTTACTGTACCGTCACAGTATATATTTAATAACATTTTAAACGTACACAATAACGTCGACTTACATACAAAAGTAGGAGATAGGCATTGTTATGACACGAGGAACAGAAATAAAATTGAAATACCTGTTTTCCGGCTTAGTCTCATTTAAATTTTGTCTAGTTCTCTATTGAAGTTCTCTATTCTCTCTCTGACTATTTGAAGGCGGTTAAGATTTTTTTGTGAAAAACGATTAATTATTTTAAAAGCGTTGATAAATCAATAACAATTATTAATAAATAGATTGTGTTTAATGATGATAAATAACGTTCCTTAACATGTAAATTATTATCGACGAAGTTAAGTCCTACCATTAAATATTCCGAGAACCGACGTCTTATCATTTCAATATCGAAATTATAATAAATATTCCCTTTGAATTTTACAATTTTGTTTTCATGCAGAGGCAAATCATTTCCTGTTTGATTGAATATAAAGCTTTTGAGTTATTGGTGAGCAGCGATTGAATCTAATATCGGAGTCTTATCGGAATGAAGTCGTAGTATTGTTCCCGCGATACGTAAAACTCATTATTTACGGTTTATTTTACTAGGCTATCTATCGTACTACTCCCTAACTACGTTAACAAGGGAATTAATAAAAAATACTAGAACAATGCCCAACGGAAACGTGCTAAACAATTACGCCCTGAATAAATAAATTTAAAACTACTAGCACAAATAATATAATATTATTATTATTATATTATTTTACTACTACAATTCTTTATACATTTGCTTAAATTTATTTGCTTTGCTTTCTTAAATTTATGAGACTTGAGATTGACGAATGTTATTATAACTGGTAAACAATTATATAATATCTTCCACACTCATTATGCGTAATCCAGGCACCAGTTAACCGCATCCAAGCTTGTATAATTATTGTGTCAATTATAGAGATAACATTAAAATACTTTTTGCGAATTTGTGTAATAGCGACTGTACGTTTGTCGAGCAAGTGCCTAGTGTTAATCAAATATCATTATTCTTCTTTAAATCTGAAACCCTTACGATGTCCTAACCTAACTGAATATATTGCAATATATTTATGAAATCGCATATGAAAAGAAATATAATTATATAAAAACTATGAGTGATGTGATAAGGCACTAAACTGTTTTTTATTGCCTTTTTGTATATTCTCCTTTTCAATATTTTTTTTTTCTTTCTCGCCATAGCCTTTAAATAATTTATAGGAAATTTACTCGTTAACTTCATATATGTGAATTTCACGCGCGCTTCAACGTTTCAGTGTTTATTCATTCATTAGCAATATGATTATACATAATTGATATTCAAATTGATTTGTGTATACGGTTACAGTTGTATGGTTAATTTAACATCACTGTTGTGAGAGAATGCTTTCAAAACACTAACAGAATATCGATGAAAAGCTGTGCTAACGGGCGGACTGAAATATCGCGTACATTTCAGAATATGAATTACCCCTACCAAAGAGCCGCTGAACATATTTTCCTCTGTGATAATGTTTACCAAATAAATTTTTATTTCGAGCTAATTATATTTAATTGCGTGTGGTTAATTAAATAATCAGAATAATATACATTTTTAAGTTAGATTCGCACAAAAATTTGATTCAAAAAATTTGGTAATTAATATCAATGTAGAATGCCAAACACTTGCCCATTGTGGGAGTCGAGCACGCTTCGGCACGAATTGGGTCAGCTCGCACCGGGGAAGTACCACACCCCTATAGAAGACCGGCGTGAAATAGTGGCATGCCACCCAGATTGTTTATCTAACACACTCAAAACGCGGTTTGATCGCTAAAGCATTTCACAATGTGTTATTTCATATCTCTATTTAACAACTATTTATACAACTTTTCTTTCTTTTTAATTATTATTTTTATTTCTACTAATTTTTTCCATATTTTGTGTTGTGTACCTTGGTTCTTGAAATAAACGTTATTTAATTATATTTTTAATAAAAAACAAAACTGCTTCAAAATTGTCAACGATTTATTCAAATTGATAACCTTCTCTTTTATTTAAAAACAGAGCAAAATGTGCAATAATAATAAAGGTAATTATAATAAGAGTTTTGTGCATTAGTAATGTGCAAATTAGCCAAAGAAAGTAAGCACATGTGTCAACTAAGTCAGAACACGTCATGTTTTCTAAGAGCTTACACGATATAGCAGTGATAAAATATGTAGTTACTGCACCATGTATTTGTTTCCGTAGTAAAAGGCTATAAAATTCTGCTACTGTTTACCATAAAAAATCTCTTATCTTCTAAGGTTAAGTTATATTTATATTTTTTATCATTCAAAATGTGATCATAATTAACGGAGTATTTACCTAGCTTTAACTTGGCATTGTCTATAAGAATTATTTAGACCTCATAATGTTTTCTTAAAGGTAAAGATAAACTCAAACTCAAACACTTATTTATTCTATTAGACTTCTTATAGAAGCACTTTTGAATCGTCATAACTTAATTTTAACATTTACCGGTCCGGAAAGCAGTTTCTACAGAGAAGGGCCGGCAAGAAACTCGGTATACTCTTTTACAATACTCTAAATATATCTATATAATATGTAAAACTCAAAGGTGACTTACTGACTGACATAGTCATGTATCAACGCACAGCCCAAACCACTGGACGGATTCAGCGGAAATATGCATGCATGCAGATAGATGTAATAACGTAGGCATCCGCTAGGGAAGGAATTTAATAAATTTTACCCCCAAGAGGATAAGGGGTTATAAGTTTGTACCATGAAAATTTATTAAGACCGTGGGGCCGAAGCTGCGGACAACAGTTAGTATAATATAAACATCCATTCGATATTACATGCCTATGCCTAAAACAAACTAAACATGTTGCCAAAAAGCCTCTCATTAAAAGTAATCATTTATTTAGTAACACAGTTGAATCAACGGGCTTGGTCGACGAACGGGTCGACGAAGTTGCTGTTAACATCACGGCATCTTGACAAGGTGACACCCGACAAGCGATAGTATTGAACCCTAGCGTACTACGTAGGTATATTTATTTTTAAACACTTATTACTAATCTTCATGGTCCCGACTATGCTATTAGAATTATATGGTATGGTCTATAAAGTTTTACCATGTTAAACCGAAAGTTTTTAGTTTAGTTTTTTCCCGTTAATTAAAAACATTTGATTATCAAGTACTTACTAATTATTAACTAGAACAACATATTTTGAAATTAAAATCAAAATAATCAAAACTAAGATCAATGCACAAAGTTAACATTTTGGTATTAAGAACGATGAACTATGATATTTGTGACAAGTATTACATATTAATTTTGTATTCGCCAGACAATGATTTATTGCACTTGTAACGGTAGTGGTTTGACATCTTTCGTTTTGGTGATGCAACTTTTTTTTGCGATAAAATTACTTGCGGCTTCCTTTTTGTCTGACTCAAGTGTCTGATCAAGGACTCGAACCACCCCCGAAGCGGTTTTACTTATCTTTTTGATTAATTTTTTCAACGCTGCTACTTATGGTTAAAGAATAATAATAAAAAATATATCCTCTTGTCTTCGACGTCGGCGATGGCGGCGGGTGGTTGCCTAGCATCTAAGCGCTAAGTCTTAGTGTGATCAATTATTAATTTTTGTAAAATATTTTGCAATAATAATACCAGGAGTATACAAAGCTCTAATAATACCTAAAATGTTGATAGATGCGGGTAGAATAATACAAACTTGTAACAAAAGCATATAAAACTTGTCGAGATATGTTCTGGCGATGACTTAAGAGCGTTTTAATTTATTCGAGATGTTGCAATCTCAGCGGATACCAGACATGTGCTTAATCACTTACATCGCACACTTGTAATTAAAACGAGTGGCTGGTTCTGATATTGTTGTTGTGTATTGTATGAATTGTAGTTTCATCAATGTTAAGCAATTATATTAAATTGTATTGATTTTAGAGAAATTGAAGAAAGATTATGACCAGTCTTCTATGAGATGTCTTCATTGTCTTATGTTGTGTATAAAGACTAATTATCGAATGTTAATTTAAGAATGTTAGACCTCTATTTATGCATGTCTAATATTAATTAATTGTTACTCTAAGAAATACGTCAGTTGCTTGTCCTGTTCAAGAAGACGGCAATTCAGTTTATAAAAACGTGACAAGAATTAAAATGTCCAACGTTTTCGTAACGCCATAAACAAATAGAATAAGAAATTTGAATACTCCATTTAGCAGAAATATTACATCAAGCACTCAAGATTACTTTTACACATTGTATAAGTGGAAGTCTATGAACTAACAATTACTCAAATATCGATTACTATTATGCACATCGAGAATGGTTAGTCAATTATATTATAGTTAAAACCCGTATTCCGCTAGAACGCGTTTTAAGAGTTTTGATATTTTCTGCTCAATATTATGAGTTCTATTTGTAATGTTTTTTAAGCATTAGTTATGACAGTTTGGTCTTATCATAATTATGAATATTTATTGCTGTCTACTTGAACATATATATAGGTTTTAATATAACAATAGATTAGCTTGGAGTGAAGCAGCGGCCAGCGAGATCCAGAATAGACTTTAGGGCGTTTTCCACTCACAAACCAATATGTACCAAAATAAAATCTCAGTTTGTTAAAACCGTGTTTTTTTCTGGTTCAATAATGACGAAACTTGGTATAATTATACTTTGTCATCGTGAGTACCTCCACATTTTTTATTCCGAAAAAATATGCGCTTAAAAGCAAACTTAACACTATGTTTTAACAGAAAAATAAAATATATAACTATTTCGGGAAAACCCCTGGACTCTCTCTCTATGGTATCCTTTGACTGCGCGGGAAAACCGATGGCGAAAAGATAGTAAAATATATTACGAACAGCTTGATAGTGGTAAATGAAGCAATTGTTCAATATTTGCTGGTGTTATAAAAGTACTGGAATCATTTTTACATACGTATGAATTGAGCAATTAATAAATGCGATGCAAAATTATTTTTCTGTAACGTGATATTGAAAACAATATTGTTTATTGAAATTGACTTATCGCGTCTAATACTAGATTAAGAGGATTAGGGTATATTCAAATTCAATTGTACAAGTGGCTTACTCTAACACATAACTTAGTTATTGTACTCGTTGGCGCGACAGCTATAAACTCATTGTGAGCGATAACCAAATCAAGCGGCACCGAGGAATCGTCGCTAGCTGATGGGCTTCACTGTGACAAATGCGTCATGCAAATCTACTTCATTTGCATTTCACACAAATATATATAGGTATGTCAAATTGACATTGACTCTTCAGTAATCACGATTGATATGACCATTATTAGGTTTTTTTTTATGAAATACTAATATAATGTGTTAGTGGATATGAACTATTACAGTTTTACAATGCCGCGTCCTATAACAGTACTGTTATACATTTTTGAAGTGAATTTATTATTACTTATTATTGCATTGTTGTCTCACGTTTGTTTATGTATAAGTATCGAAACATGTACGGACTGACTATGCGGGTTGATTTTAGACTATCAGGAGCATGGAGCATGGATGGCCCTTGAGCTAAGTTGTAAACAAAAATAATTGAGTACGTTTAGTTTAGTACGAGAAGCTACTAGTTTCTCTCAATACCGTTGCGTTCGTTTGTTTACATATTGTATTTCAGCATTGACCTTTAAGGATTAATTTTAAATATGCTGTTTGCTTTTTACTTTCAAGGCAATTCACTCAAGACTATAAATAAGCAACTATACTAGATTGTAATCGACAATTTCAAATGTATTGAATAAAAAAGCGTAATTATTATATTTATTCATAATTGGAATTATGTATCCCATTAATCGAACAAACTAAATTGAGCAGTCTGTTTGTTCCTTGTCAATGAAACATTTTCCTTATCGTCCGATTTCTTATTAGATTGTTACAGAGGTACTCTCACGGCAGAACTGTTTTCCCTTATTATTTTTATTTGGTTAGAGGCAGAATAGCCACTGAGGCGAACAATACTTAACTTGTTATGTTTTGTTATATTTCTTATCACGTGTTTTTGTTTCGCTCCTACGCTTCGTTACATTGATTTTGGAATATTATGAGACTTTAATAAACAAACAATATAACATGCTGTAAGTAATGTTTTTCTGTGACCATTTACTCTACCTAACTTACCTACTTAAAAAAGTAGGAAATGTTGTGCAGACTAGATGCTATAACCAGATAAATAATAGGTATGTCATAGTTCCAATGCCAACCCGCACTTGGCGAGCATGGTAGATTATGGCCTAAACAATCATAGGAGGCCTGTGTCATATATAAACTGATGATGATGAATAGTTCCAAGATTATTGTTTCTATTTTAGAATTTGATTGATCTCCTTTTATATGTTTTCGTCTAGTTTATAAGACGTGACATAAGAGTCAAGGAGGTAGCTTTCATAATTTATCTCCAATTCTTCGGTTTTTTCGTATGCATCTGGAGTGAATAGCATCGCTATCTCTCTGAAAATATTAGCACAAGGTATATGTTAATTTTTTATGAAAGTTTTTACTTCGAATGCGGTCATTCAGTATACGATACAGTCCGTTTTTTGTATCGTCAAATCAGGCAAATTTTTATTAAAACCTTAGTTAGTTATTCAATAGTTAAAACGTGAACTAAAATACCTGAATTCTATTTATTTATTAGAAGCAAATATTTTAGATTAAATCAAGTAACGTTTAGTTAAGGTAAATCTTTTATAAGAAGGTTACCTTAGGTAAATGTTGGGTCAGGGGTTACACTAGAATAATATTTTTATATAAAGACAATTTCAATTCTTGTTTGTGCTTCTGTTTTTGATCTGAAAAGATGTTGTTTAAGACAAGGGTAACTATTACTTAAATGTGATTTTTCTTACCGAACAAAAAATCGGAGTATTATCCCTCCAGATAAAGTATTCAGTAAAGTTGGTTACGTTGTTAGAACTTTGCCCCGGGCACGATAAAGAAAGTGTCTTAAGATTCGTAAAGCTGTGAGAGGTTTAGAAGACATTTGAATTTTACATTCTTTGCAACAAAATTCATACTTACATTTCTTAATTCATATCAAAGAATCGCTAACTCGTGTTGATAAAATTTTGCGCCATTACATTTTTTATGAATTTCTGAAGAAGTAGAAAGTTCAGTGTTGCATATTTTTTATTTCGTAATCGGCAAAAGTGGCTGTAGGTCACCTGATGGTAAGTTCTGCTACTGCCCATGTTCATTTTCTGATGCCGCCGCATTTATATCACCGACTTAATTGAGGTATGGGATAAAGAAAGGATTGATGAGTGGAGTAAAAGGAAGGATAAGGAAGGGTAATGAAAAGGTTATAATCTTTTATTGCGTTATGATTACTTTGTTCTAAAGTTTATACATATTGCTTTTTTTTATTGTTTATTATTTATCTATACAATAATGCGTGGACAGATGACAATAAATTTCTCTATTATTTCACTCGCCGAAGCAAGTATGTATAGTTTCTATGAAATATGACTTATTATGTCCGTTATTACAATATTGAACACCGAAAGAAACTGTGCGACTTTAACTTAACCAAAAAGCGATTTTGCACCAAATGAATGAAATATTATGTATGTAACAAATGTCAAACTCAGTAATATTAACTATCTCTTGTATACTAATATTTAAATAGTTGTTATATTTATCATCTGTCATTATCTCCTATTTTTCTCATTTATATTTTAGTAAATGACGACCTTTTTTTAATAATTTTCAATTCGGCTAGTTTTTAAAAGTGACAAATAGACGAAGAAATTATTTCTGAAGAAAATTCTCGAGCGAGCTCTCTCGTTTTTCGCCTACTCGGTCAGTTTAGTCTATAACATATTCATATTGCATTGATCTTTTATTTTACTTATACATCAATAGAAATAAAAGGGTTTAAATCGATTCTCAAAACTGATATTGCATTGTTGAATTTTCAAAGCTAAACATTTGATATTGTTATAGCTGCTTCTACGACTTCTTTGAAAGTTGATTTAGTTATTTATTGTAAATTTGATGTTAGGAATATAAATTCCAAATAAAAAACATTAAAAAATGTTTATAAAAACATTAAAATTACTTGTATCCAAACATTGACAATTGAACTTAAATTCAAACATTTATTTATTTAAGTTAACTTTGTTAGGAAGCGCTTCCATCGTCATCGACATGAATCGTCAAAAATACAGAAATGAATTTTTAACCACCGGTTTGGAAAGAAGTTTCAACAAAAAACTCAATAGTTGCTAATTTAAAATAATTTAAAGGTAACAACATTTTACATTTAAAACAATAATGATTCCCAGAGGCCTTTAAGCCTCTAAGAGAGTTAAAAGTTTTATTCCAATTCCGTTCTCATTATGAATTAAAAATTATATTGATACCATACTTCATGTTCATTCATAATAGAAATCTATTGGGGATTGGAACAAGAGGCTAAGTCTTAATCTATATTGTATAGGAGGCGTTGTAGCCAGGAAACTTTATTATAGGGATATTTCATCTATTATTATACAACGTATCTTCTAGGGATTTATTGTAAGTATATTATGAATTTAAAGATGACTCGATAAAAATAACCGATGATCGAGTAATGTTGTGTTCCGTCTTGGAAATTATGTTATTTTAGGATACATTACATTAGGTATGCCAATCAACTATTGATGTAGCAATCTCATCGTAAATTTCATTATCTGTACTTGTTGATGTTAGCAATTTCAATATTATGTGAGACGTCACGTGACGTCGTAAAGATAATGCCAGAGATAATATTGCTACTTGACCGTTATAATGGTGAGCCTCTACAAGCCACAAGCACGTATTGTTTTTAGTGAGCTTCGGCTGAGTAAACACAAGGTGCTAAACACTTCAGATCAGAGCAAAAGAACAATGGTCTTTGAGCGAAGTGTACAATATCTCTTATAATAGACTAAAAGCTAGACTAAAATGTTTAGAATAGATCGGGACTTGTACTGCTGCTACCCATGTTGAAGGTAATTTTGTAAATCTTTTGTTTTACTAAAATAGTAATATTCTATGGTACTGCGGACGCCACAAAGAACAAATGACTGTAGATTATAAATAGAACACATCTCTTCACTGACTCGAATTTTTAATTATAACTCACTGATCCGGTGAACTCAGTTCCTACGCAAGCCAAGAAAAAAAAGTTATGGAAACTAATAACTTCATTTATCGAATATTTGCTAAAAATAAACCCAGTAAATAAATACATAGTTTGGGGGTGAACATATATAAAAATTCACAACCAATGTAACATTTCCATATATAAAAAGAAGTAGAAAGCATTGTTTATTATCGGCTTATGGGTATTTTTAGAAGACATTACTTCACCAAAATATAATAAAATCATGAGACTTTTACCACGGCAGGGCAAAACGATTCTAGCGGCGTTTAAAACTCCCTATCAGGGAGATGCTAATATTCTTTGTTCTGTACATACTTAGTACCTATTGAACGGGTAGGGATACATTTTAATTATTTCATATTCATAGAGCATAGCTTCTGAGTAATTTTATAGAAAACTCGTATTATATTTTGTAATATTGTAATATAAATCTACTTAAAAAAATTAAAACCATTTCCTTTGGTTTAAACTGTTAACATATTTTATTTGCATTGCAGTGTGAATATCAGAGCATTTAATACTTATTTAATTACTAATTTCTTATTTACTAAAACCAACCATTCGTTTTCAAGATTAAAAATACACGTGCAAAATCTTTTAGATGACCATATGACTATCTATTTTCAATTTTGCTAATTTCGAGTGACTTTAGTGCAGTGACTTGAACTTTAAAATTACCTTTAAAATGTAATTTTCAAACTCAGAGACCTGAGCTTGAAAATGCAATACATTTAAAAAGTTCAGAGACTTGTTTTTAACCACATTTGATAAATTATGTACATTCCATATATTTCTAATTGTTATGTCTAATTAAAGAGCTTTTGTTAATCTCGTTTTGTACCAGAGCATTATTGAGGTTACTAGGAAATGTGAGCTTATGTTATGCGAGCTGGTACACAAAGTAGATTACATTATAATCCTTAAGTAAACGCCATAACGTAAATGATTATTAGTGTGTCCAATTATATTACCAGCTGACAACCTGGAATACATCGTTCAATGACCTCGGACGTTAATGGAGCGATGTTGCAAGGTATTTAAAAAGTAACCATTCAGATAATAAGCAATTATCCAAAATTGGTCCAGGCAGGTCTGAGTTATCAAGTACAAAAAAAAGTATAAAAAATATTATTGAACAAAAGCAAATAAAGTATAATCTGTCTTTAAGATATTGGAGTAAAATCCGATCAATATTCGCCTCTGTCTGAATATGAAACAATCTTCTTTTTGGATTTTTGGATTGGAATGGAAAAATGAGAATGAGATGAGAAATGAGATTCATAATTCTATGTAAGATTTAGCGATTATCTCCTAATAAGGAATTAAATGTTTGTAACATATTACAACTTTTAATTGCCATAGATGGCAAGGTAGACTAGATAAATAGGTATTATAAGGTAAATACACATATACGAGTATAATATATGTAGACGAGGTATACGTGTAAACAAACATTGTTATTTATAACACCAAGATAGTTTGCCTTCAATAATTGGTAATTTGATAATGTTTAGTCATTGTTGCATTCCAAAATAAAATACTTTCGTGAATGACGTCGTAAAACTACCAATACCCTATATTTCAAGCGCAATTATGATGATATCAATAACTACAAAAGTAGACGATTATTGAAAGGGACAATGGCGATATGAACACTATTGTTTCTGGGTTGCGATTTGAGCTGTGTGTGCTTGCGTCTTTGTCTTAGAAACGCGATTCCTTTGTCCACTGGAATATTGCTGCCTCAATTGCTTTTCGTACAAACCTGCTACATACGAATGGCTATACTTTAATGTATGGGTAGCGCTTTGTTCTCAATGATTGTCTTTAGAAACTGTAACTGCAATGACAATGTAAATGGATTTTTGTAGAATTGACATTTCATTCGCTTTTTGCTAAAGCCATGTTGTTGTATGTATAGGGGATATTAAAATTATGTGATTTAGGATTCTTCTATAATAATTTATCGAACTTAAAGCCAGTATGTTCATATTTCCCAATACGAGTATAGCGGGAAGTAAGATCCTATCAAAGGGCCGGCGGCACTATGCCCGTTGTTTCGCAACATGCGGTTACGCGCTCACTTCTTTGAAACATCGTAAAAGAACGATCATTCTTTTTACGCCATTGTTAATCACTTCCTCGTTTTAAATTCTGTTTATTTTTAAATCTTTTTAGAACGAAAATTGTACTTGACACAAACTCCTATATCATTCAGGATTTAGTCTCTTTAATTATTTTAATCTTGAAATAAACGGTAACATATTGAAATTAAGAAACTCAAACTATTGTGATGATTTTAGAATGGTGGTGAAAAATAACGGTAACATGAGCTCATTTATATAAATAAAAATTGCTATTTGTGTTGCTAAGGGCAAAACTCGAGAACGCCTCGACAAATCATTGTGGGAAGAAAATACATACCACGGGTGAAGCCGGGGCGGACCGATAGTTTAAATGTAAAAAGCATTTAATGCTTTTGAAAACCCTTTCTAACTGAAAGTTAAAAATCTAGCATATTAAACAATTCTTGGTTTCTTGTGTTCAATTTTAATACAACTCCTCAGTATTTAATTAAATTTATTTCTAAATATGAAACCTCCTTTGATGTGAGATTTATTTGTTCTAACAATGTTTTATTAATAGCTGAGCGAGTTAATCGCTTACGTCGCAAATGTGTTTCTATTTTGGATGGTCCTAATTTCTCCATAGTATGGCGAGAAAAAATAAAATTTTAATTGTACCTAATATGAAAAAAAATCTTCGATATATTTATTTATTGAAGACACGCCAACTAATATTAATAAGAACTGAAACTATACAAAGATAAATCAAATAAAATATTAAAATGCTTCGGTTTAATCATTTGGTTCAAAAATGGACTTGCGTGGAAAGCTTTTTTGGGATGTTTAAAAGTGGATTTAAACGCTCTGTTCGAATTTCCAGTATACCAGTATACTTGCTACATAAGCTGCAATTTCTTGATTATATATCTCTTTTCTAACATGAATTTCGTGGTAAGGTCCACAATATTGCAACATTATCTTATCTTACTTAATATTATAAATGCGAAAGTTTGTAAGGATGTGTGTGTGTGTGTGTTTGTTGCTCTTTCACGCAAAAACTACTTAACCGATTGCAATTAAATTTGGTACGTAAACAGTTGGAAAAATGGAGCAACATACAGGCAACTTTTTATCCTGATATTCCTACAGGATACGGACTTACGCGGGTGAAACCGCGGGGCGCAGTTAGTTCATATATAATCACCGATTCGTGTCTTATCTGTCTTCCTTCACGTAACTTTGCGACTGCAGCGCAAGGCAGCTTAATCAATCTACATTATCAAGAACCAGCAATAAATGAGTATTTGAAGAAATAACTTTGGTTAAAGGTATGTCTGACTAAGGGAATGGGTCGTATTTGTATTAGGATGCTTTTATTATAGATATTAAGATGGTCTGGAAAAGAGTTATCCCGCGGAAAGCATAAGTAATATTTTCAAACGCTTCGTGTGCCGAAACTATAGATTTCACGGGAAAAGATTATTAAGATACAATTGTGAGACAATTTAAAAAAAAAATACTTTTCTACGCAAAATAAACTTAATTTTTCCAATATGGCGAGGCGAGCCAAAAAAATGCAAGGAGGCCCCAGAAATTTGAAAACAGAAATATTGAATCTATGAAAACACCCATTTTCAAATCCCCAGAAAAACATTTCAGGTATAACTACCCGATGAAGACTCTAAAAATTAAACAGGAAAACGTTAACTGAGAGTATAGGTTGGCGTTCTCGACTTAATAAGCCTGTAGCGGTAATTTAATTTATGTCATATTAATTCTAAATCATAATTTTAACTGTAAAGTTTCCTTACCGGTTAGATACAACAGATATTCCTATTTAAAGAATGTTGTACTTATGTGAATTTAGTCCTTAATCTATAACTATTATGTAGCATAACTATACATTGCGCAACTCAATTTTAAATAAGGTTTACGTATTCATTGGTAATGGTAATGGAATCTATTCAGTTCTGTAGCAAGAGAAAATCAATGTATTGACTTAAAATTTTATTTGACTTCTTGCTTTATCGAAATCGCAATCGATGGTGAGCTCGGAAATCGGTGTAAATGAATGGATTCTCTCGAGAATCAATGAATCGTGACACTTGATGCTGAATAATTCATTTAATCAATTTTATACGAACAACGTACTTGTAATTTTCTGTATTCGAAGTACGTGTCTCTATAGAAATAAAATCATACCACAGAAACGTGTGTCATATTTTTAACTATTGTTGTATCGCATTTTTATATTGAATAGCTTCAAATGTTTGGCCTTAGTATAAGTTGGAGTTAGTTAATCATTAGTCTTTAGAATTCCGATTATTTTAAGACTGAGGCTGGGTGCCATACACGGATTCAGTGTCTTTCAATTTTGTTGTATCTACATCCAATGTAATATTCAATTAAAATTTGCCCCCGATTCCATTTGAATTGTCGGCTATCTTGAATTTGAAATTTGTTATGATGTTTAGTATTTTAGTGGTCAAACCGTTTATTTGATACCTACCATTATTGGAGGAGATGTGAAAAAAATAAAATCCGGAATTTTTGTCGTGCATCAACTTTGACTAATTTTCATAAAACAGCTAAAAACCACCGCAAGGAGAATGTTTTCCAGATGAGTAAATTGAAATCGGTCCGTGCATTTCATAGCTGCGATTCCACAGACAGACACACTTGCATATAAACGCAGATAGTAATACAGATATCGACTTGAAACTTATAACACCCCTTTGTTAGCATTGGGGGCTCAAAACCAACATCAATGATGATTACATTTCAAACTTTTTGCAATATTTTCATTTTTGTTAGAAAGAATATTACCGTTTACATTATAATAATACGGGTACTTTGAGTTTAGATATGAATTTTATTAAAAGAAAGTTATATAATTTTAAAACTTTTATTATTAAAGCTACAATTTACATTCTAAATTTAATCAAATTTTTATTTTAAAATACAATTAAAAAATTTGGTACATTTCGGTAATACTAAATTAAGTCTGATATTTTTTTATTTTTCTTCACATAATAGTATGTTTATATTACTGAAGTAGTTGTAATTAAGTAAATTTCATATTACGTTTATACTTACACACTAAAGATAAATTATATTCCTAATATTTTTACAATTGCAAATATGTTTTACATTTTCCCCAATAAAATATATACAAAGATTAACTTAAATCATCACGTTTTATAAAATTAGGTTTTAAAATCACAATCATATTAAACACTAGACGAAACGTTATACGTTTGGAAGATAATAATTAAAGATATATTTTCAGTTAAGCATAATACACTAATTAGAATAAAATGTTATTTTGAGTATCCTATCATTACTTGTACAGTACAGTACTGAGTTATTATATAAAAAATCAATTTGGTAATGGCATCAGTATTTGAAAACACCATCAAGGATTTCTGAGAAATTTTCATTGAGTCATGTGTTCTAATTTATGGTTTTATATCAGATATTGTATTTATGTCCATATCTGTTGTTTGGGCTTCAATATTAGGAACTGGGAAATTATCATAAGAAATATATTGTGGCGCTTGCTGTATCTCAGTTTTTGTAGCAACGGGTCGCTTTTTAGTCTTCATATAGCCTAGAGCTGATACTAAAACAATGAACACAATAAAACCTATACAGCAACCTACGACAAGGCTGAGTCTCCTTGTTAATATGTCAGCAATTCCCATATATGTGTTAGAAAAGGGGCTATCTAACGACGTTCCAAAGATTTCTATTGTATTCACGCTCGTACATTTGCTAGTTTGAGAGTCATTCATGTAGCCTCGCAAGTGATTAAAGAGGTGTTCGTCGCCGTACAATTGAGCACTGTTGTTTTCCGATGACGTAGCAATTCGTGCGTCTGGCAACGAGGATCCGCCTGACGCCCCAAAGTTGCCCATAGCTATAACGCAAATTGTATACTTAGCTCCTGGAGTTAAATGATTCAGTCTTGTCATTCTTGCGGTAGTATTCAATATTTTACCGCGTATCTGAAAAATGAAACATCTAATATATAAAACAAAAAATTAAGCCGCTATTTGTACGGCGTCAAAAATCGCGTGTGGTATGAACAATTGTTAAAAGGAAGATTTAAACGAATTCACTGTACAACCAAAATATCCACGGTCGAGGAACATAAATATTTTTTATGGTCCATTGAAGTGATGCACAGCCTTTGTATTCAAATGTTTGTTGTAATGGTTGCTCTACTCTTTTCATGTAACACGTTTCAGTCATTACATTTCATTATTAATGTTCATTTGTTTTCAGGTGAATATTAAATTTTAAACAAAGATAATTGGCATGATTGAATTCATAAAACGTTTCGTCAAAAACAAGTCATGCTCAATACTTACTACTCCTGGCATCTGTTCCTTGTAGTAAGCTACTTGATATCCACTTAAGCCGCTCTGATTGCGGCTCTGCCAAGACACTATTACAGAATAGGTTTGTATGTCTTGTATTGCGATACGAATTACGACCGGCACGTCGCATAGCTTTTGCGATGTCAGCTCCATAAAACTGTAACCATGTAGTTCTTCAGGGTGCTCACATCGTAAGTTGCTGCTTCCTTTTAGGACAATTTTGTAATGAATTTGCATCCATCTCCATAACTCTTGAGATTCACAATTACACGTTAAAGGGTTTTCTGCAAGATTAAATATATGTTTATTAATGTAAAATAACGGGCAAAATCAAATAAAATTCTAAAATACTATTTATTATTAGGAAGATCTTATCTACTTCTAAAGAAACTATCTTGTATACTATTCTTATTAACATACCGTCATATGCAATTGATTTGACCTGTGCTTCAATTGATACTAACAATTTAGTATTTATGACTTCAAAGTAATTCTTGCTCAAATCTATGTGCACAATTTTATGAAGCATTCTGAAAGTATCCGTTGCTATAAATGAGAGCCAATTTCCGCTTAAATTTAATTCCACGAGGCTGTATAGGTATCGAAATATGCTTTTGCTTATTCTTGTTATATGATTAAAAGATAGATCCAGTTTTTGTAAACTTTGCAAGTCACCAGTGAACTCCTCCAGCTCCCGTATAATGTTTTGTGATATATTCAGAACTCTTGTTGAGTAAAGGCCTTGCAGTCTCTCTCTAGGAACATTTTCAAGTTTATTCTCGCTCATATCTAATATCTCCAAGTTATGAAGTTTTGAAAATGCACCCGGTGATAATCGAATGAGACAATTGGTTTTCAATATTAATTTTTTTAACGATGGAAAATTTTCAAAATCCTTGCTCGTTATTATTGTCAGATTGGTTTTTGTGATAATAAGTTCTTCCAATAATGGAAACTGTTTTACCGGATGTGAAAGCATTAACTGTTCTAAAGAGTTGAATGACATATTTAGTGTGGTTAAAGCGGGCAAAACTGTTTCAGATAGACCATTACTAGGTACATGTTTGAAAAAATTGTGTGACAAGTCTATTTCTTTTAAACCCAATGAATGCTGAAAAAAATTCGGTGGGAGAACTGTAAGCAAATTGTTGCTCAAATTTAAGGTAACTAAATTTTTTAAAGATGGAGAATTAAATCCATTAAGAATTGAAATACGATTATTACATAGATTGAGGGTTCGTAAGTTTTGTAATCCAGTGAATCTAAAAAAATCAATACCATGTAGTTGATTATCACAAAGGTTTAAAATTTCCAATGATGTCACGTTAAATAATGCAACATGTGGAAAATCAGAGAAGGAATTTCCCTTTAAATTAAGTTCTTGTAAAATAGTGGTGTATGCAAACACATCTTTGTGCAGATCTTTTAAATTATTATACGCTAAATTAATTCGTATGAGATTTTGATTCTTAGTAAAAATTGTCGGAGACAATTGAGATATATTTGACATTTCCAGTGATAAGGATTGCAAAGATGGTAAGTGGGAAAAAGTTTTGTTTTCGAGAAAAGTAAAATTATTGTATGATAATACAAGAGATTTCAATCCATGTATTTGTATGTGTGTGATGTCATCCCAGGTAAGGACGTTGTTGTTCATTTGGAGATCATTTAAATTTGGTAGAGCTTTTATTGAATTTGATTCAATGATCGATATTGAATTAAGGTTCAAGCGAAGTTGCTTCACTGGCAACGTTGACATATCGAAATCTAAAATTATGATTTCATTTTCCGACAAGTCTAATATCTTCAATTTTATTAAATGCTTAAATGTATCTTTTTCTATGTGACTAATATGATTTTTATGCAAATACAATTCTTCCAACGTTACAACCTTATAAAATGTCTCATTACTTAAATTTGTAAGTTTATTACTACTTAAATCTAAATATTTAATTTTTTGCAGATTCATAAATGCCCTGTTTTCAATATGTACAATAGAATTGTTCTTTATATACAACCTACGAATATTAAATAATTCGTTAAATAGATTAAAAGTAAGTATTTTTAGGTTATTCTGTGTCAGCCACATTATTTGTACATTGACTTGACCCCGAAGTGAACTGTTTTTTAAAAGTGAAAGGTGATTAGAACTGAGTTGTATTGAAACTAATGTGGAATTTCTGTTGGGAAATACATCACCAATTGTAGTTAAGTAATTATCTTGCAGATTTATATGTTGGAGTTTCCTTAGAGTTATAAATGCATGTGAATCTATACTCTGAATGGCGTTATTCTGTAAGTGTAATTCTAAGAGTCCGGGCAATGGGCTAAATACATTTCTTTTTATATGAGTCACTTTATTATGTTGAAGCCTTATTTCTTTTAATTCTTCCAATTTATCAAATATTGAATCACTTATTTCATCGATTTCATTATGATCGAGGCTTAAAGTAACTAATTTGGAATTTGATTGAAAAATTTTATTAGGAAGCTTCTTTAAAAAATTTGTTCCCATATGTAGTTGGGTTAAGTTATATAAGTAACTAAAACAATTCGGTTTTAAATGTTGAATTGCATTATGTTCTAAGTTTAAAACTGTCAACGATGTAGCGTTAAAAAATACATCGTCAGAAATTTCTAATATATTATTTTCTGAAATAAATATTTCTGTGAGATGTGTTAGATTAGAAAAGACTCCCGTGATATAGTGGAGGTGGTTGTGACTTAAATCTATTGTTCGAAGATTCACATTTTTTTGAAAAATATTTTTTGAAATACTTATTAATTTATTTCGGCTTAAGTCTATTACTTCGAGGTTTTTAAGAGAGTAGAATGCTTCTTCATCTATGTGTTCAATTTGATTACTAAATATTGTTAATGTTTTCACATGCGGCATACAGCTAAGCCAATTCCTCTCGATTGTTGTGAATTCATTGAAACTAAGATCTACATATAATAATTCCTGAATTGCAATATTTGAGCTATCCGGGATCGATTGAATTTTATTCCACGCTAGTCGTAAACTATTAAGTTTGGTCAGGTTCGCCAAAGACTTCAGAGGAAAAACGTTAAGAAAATTTTCCGTAATATCCAACTCCGTTAAAGTTTCTTCTAGGTAATGAAATGCATTTTCTGAAATATTTTCAATTTTATTGCCTTTCAGACTGATTTTGCTTAATCTAAGGCCTTGAAAAGTGTTTGTCTCTATTTCTTTAATGTCGTTGAGTTGTAAATCAAGTATTTCAATATTTTGCAGTTGAAAAAAAGATTCCTGTGGAATTCGTTGTAATCTACTCGAAAGTATACTCAAAGACTTCAAAGAGTCTCGAATAGATGTAAAAGCATTGGAGTTTATTTCACTTATCTTAGATTGAGAAATTTGTAAGTTAATTATCTTCACATGTGGTGGTAGAAAATCTGGTCTTAAATCAGTAATTGAACTATCGAGATCATAGATGGACAATGACTGGATAGTTCCTTTTATTTTAGTTAAAACATTTTTAACAACATTTGGCGTTGCGCTGGGACATTCGAGAAATAATCCTGAAACAAAATGTTGATTAGAATCGATTTTGAAAGTCAAGCCAGTACTACAGAATTGTGTAATTTTTACCTTCTTTAAAATTGTAACATGGACATATAGGATTTTCTGTGACACTCGGGCACTGCGGCTGCTCTTCTCCTTGCAGTATCGGGATATTTGTGATGATAAAGAATGCGTACAATCCACAATTTACAATGGATATGAGAGTAAACATGCCCATATTGACTTGACATCATTTCATGACATGATGCGTTCGCAAGAACAATAATTATTTTGCGCGTTTGTTATATCTGCAACAATGACACATTTGTTTTGCTTGTCTGTGAATATAGTGTAAGAATTATAATACTTTAAAATGCAAATGCCTTTCACAACTTGTAACTAATATTAAGAACCTCATTAAATTGTATTAACAACAATGGTAATGTCGTCAAAAAACTTATTATTTTTCTCATGATATTTTTATTAGGTAATTACTGTACTTTTAAATATTTAAGTCTTTGTCCTGCTAAAAATAGTTCACCTAATTGATATATAAACCGAAATTAAAATTTGAGTAAATCAGTCTTAAACAATAAGAGAGACTTGGTTTTTGTTTGTTCCTTAATAAACAAAAGGCGCTATTGTAAAACCACTATAATTACTCAAATAGAAATGGTTGCTTTCTAATTTAAGTAAACCGCCAGGAAGGGGTTTAATTTATCGTTCCGGGTAAATGCACGGTCTCTCTTTGTAGGTATATTTAGTGTTGTAGCTTTTATCTTAATTTTTTTGAAAACATGAGTTTTGGGGTCGTCATGTAATCAAAGGAAAATGATTCGAAAACCAACCCTAATTTACTTTATTGACCGGACAACTTTTTTGAATAAATTTGCAAACACATGAAGTGAAAATACAAATCTTCGAAAGTTTCATTGCTATTCTCTTAACATTTTTTTTAAGCAAGGAGTTCGATTTATGGCTAGGAATATTGAATTTTAAAAATCTAACGATGCGGTTTTGGTTCATCAATTTTAGCCTTATATGTCGAGACTCCTTTCAGTGTTTTTCCATATTCTTTATAGTTCCGGATTTTACTTACCAGGCCCAGTAAGACATTATGGTATTCTTTTATTCTATACACTTTTTTGTTGGACTCGCTACGTATCTGAGTCGTCCGATAAATATTTTAATTATAAGCTAGCGATCAATATACACATCGATGGATTTTAAAAACATTTCACTTGCAGTATAGTTTCAAATAATAAAGAACCATTTTGTTAAATAAATGCAAGATTATAGAGTTTTAAATGTACGTTGCTTTTTATTGATGTTATTAAGACAAATACGTGTGTTATTTATTTAAACTCTATTTATATAAGGTATTGTTAGCTTAAGGGACCCGAGTAAATACACGAAAGGCCTATGTTTTGACAGGATAAAAGGAAGTCAAGTCACCATTAAAAGCGAGAAAAGAGATATATTAAAAATCGATTTACTTTCAAAACGTTTATTTTAAGCGAAGTACCCTTGAGGCCACTGGAATATAATAAAGTACAAAATTACCTTTTAAGCGTAACTTTACTCTAAGTGAGAGGCCATTTCGTCGGCCAGCTAGCGAACTGCCACGAAAAACATCTTATTCACGATGCTAATGTGTGTTACTCGGGGATGAGGTTAGGTTCTTTACAAGGCAATAATCGATTTTTAATGATGTTACACACGAAAAGAAGTAAATGAATGTAAATACAGCATTAAGGCAAACAATTTTTTATATTTCGTTGTAATGTAAATGGTAAATGTTCTTTGTTATATTGATTCGTGAAATCGTTAATTAATGTTATGACTGGATTCTATCTTAAAAATTTATATTAATTGCATAGCTATATTTTACGTAGCTATTGTATTTATGTTTATTTTTTATCTCATTGTTTAACAATTGTGAAGGTTAAATAAATATTGCTTAGTTTGTTTTTATCTGAGTTTTGATTAGAGTATCTGAAATGTTGAGACTTCTTAATTATTCTTTTATGTCATAGTGAGCATGGTTCACTTGATGGCAAGCGATCACCACTGCCGGGTACGGGTATGGGATAAGGAAAAGATGACGACTGGAAAGAAAAAATTGACTGGGAAGGATGAGGATAGGTATCTCAACGGATGACACACTCTGTTGCCAGAAATGATTGGTAGTGATTGTGTATTTTTATTGTTTATAAGAGTAAGAGTATAATGTAGTTTGTTTTATAACTTTCTACGCAATCAAAATTCTATTAAAATCTGAATTAAATAAGAAAAAAAAGTATTGCTTGTTATCAAATTCCTGCGTTTCTGTTAGAACATGCAATAAACGAATATTACAGTGATTCCAGTGAAATGTAAGGAGCTATGCGCCCATTCATCATACGATTATTCTGAAATCACAATATAATTACGCTAATGCCTTGAGCAGAGCGCGATTCATCACTGTTAATGTCGTCCAATTAAATTTCAGGCCCTTCAACTAATTTTGAATTATTTTACACTCTTACTGAGCTACTTTTGCTGGAAAATTTCATTAGGTAACGAAACTCCTTCATTACATATTGTTAACGGGAATTTCACATAAAATGTGTATATCCACGAAAAAATAGAAAGAAAGAAATTTATTTTTATTTAAAACACAAACGAAAACCGCACATTAAACATTAACAAAAAAACCAAACAATCATTTTGCAACTTATTTAATACCTGCACTAAAGTAACAGCAATATGATATAATATAATATTAAAAATTAAATTCTTAGGATTTGTATCCATGTCTGCGATCCATCATAGACTATAACAGTAATAAGCACATCGAGATTTGTGTAGAATATGCGATTGAAACGTAAACCCAGCTTTGAAGGAGAATAATGAAGTTATTTATATGCGTGTGTATAAAAAGTCCAGTTCAAAGGGACATTTGAAATAACGAAAAACACCGGATTGCCAAATTTTGATGGCGATCTTAGGTTTACCATTAGATGTAAAATGTCGAATCTCCCTATAGCCTGATTTGTATTTAAAAAGTAATTGAGGGTCAAAGTTCAATGTTTTGGAAAACAAGAATAAAATAACCAAAAATATTAAAGCCTGCGCGAAGCCACGGGCAAAGGACTAGTTTATCAATATATCTGCGTTCGTTTAGTTTATTACCATTGATCTAAAGCTTTCATCGGCAAACAAATTAATGAAACTGACTTGTCAACAACCATATGCGTTTTAGTAGATACCAAGTCGCACTGCTCAGCGTGGCAGATTATGGCAATCGCCTTTGCATTGGAAACAAAATCGGCTTACATTGTGACTATTCATGCATCCCAGAGCCTTTTTGCCCATTTCTTAATAAGAACTAGCATTCGTATTGAAACTTAATTAATTATTTTAACATCCAATTACTTATAATACTAATGCAAGCGAGGACAAATTCAACAAACCGAAATCATTTAAATCAATTCACATGTTCTTAATACATAAATGGTGTAACAACCACGACTTTCTTTTATATTTATAGATGATCAGATGAATATGCGGGTCACTATCGACCATTCGCGTTGCGTTGCAACACAACGCGAATGTTTCAACTTGTATATATCTTTTAATATTGGTTGATCTTTTAATGTTTGGATATTATATTAGGACAGAACTATTAAAAACAATTTTAAGTAATACTATCGTATTAAAACAATTTTAAGTAATACTAAGTATCGAAGTAAAAATAGAATTCTATCTTAATTACAAACTCCTCAAACAAACTTCATATTACATCCTACAAATTTTCTTGATTTTAAACAAAAAACTATTTTATAGAACATTTACAAGCGCCTGCTATTTTCAAGGTTTTCTTTTGACACTTTTCGATTCATTCTAACTAAATTTATTTCAACGAAAGTTTAATTTGTTTATTTTCTTGCTTTCAATAATATCTCTCAGCAGTAAACCTTCACAAAACGTAGTATTAAGAAGCCAGTAAACGATTTTCATTAGTAAATTTATTTATAACTCTTACTTGTTATTATGGTGACGATTGAATATGGGAAAATTTTATGTTTCGTCAAGAGTCTGTCACGACGTGAATATACAGTAATATTATAAAGAGAATAGAGAAAAATAAACTCAAACAATTTTTTTTTTTATTTTTCTATTGACAAATTACTCTTCTACAAAAGAGAAGCATTGTGGTTTTAATAGTAAGAAATGTGATCAAAGGATATGGTCAGGTGTTTATATTTATTACATACAAAGCAGTAATATATAGTATGGATGTTTGTTTCCCATTTATGTAATATTCTATGGGATCTGTGTGAAATTTAGTACACACATACATTATAGTCTGTATGATCAAATAGGACAAAGGCGCAGGTTCAAGCTAATACTGTAATATGTAGATTGTAGGTACAAGATTATTTTTAAGCGTTGTGTGTTTCATTTTATAATAATAAGTGTGCATGTGTTTGCGTGTGTGTGCGAGTGTGTGCGTGTGTTCTCAAAGGTACAAAAATGAATAAAAAAATATTTATTAGCAAAAACAAATATTAAATTGACAGCGATGCTCTGCTTTCTGAACAAATAGGCCAAAAGAAATGTAAACCCAAATGAAATATATTATGAAAAGTAATTATATGTAATAGAGGGATACTTTTATTTAAATTAATAAATAAAAAAATTAAATTTAAGGAAGAAATGAAAATAAATACTACTGAATTTTTTTTAATTGTTATTTCGATGCTAAGCGTGATATCGGTGTCATTTAAGACTGATTATATTTCTAAAATATCTCTGTAATAGGTTTAAAAATAATAAACAAACCGTTAAACAGTTTCATGAAAGCGATTAGAAATTAAGAATTTATTTCCTTGTCGAAATATGAATATATTCTCAATAGCAGAACGACAACGAGAGTACAGATCACAATTTTTTATAAAATCTGGACGTTTTTTTAAATTATAAAGGCTAAGAACTTTCTCATCAACATTTTGTTCAATGTTCTGTAGCACAATTGAACGTACAGACTGGACTGATTAAGTTAACGTACTTCTTTTGAAGAACTTTGAAGGTTTTAATTAAAGTAACGTTTATTCTTTGTAAGGGTTTGAAACTTTAATTTGAACAGAGTTCCATTAATCTATTGAATTAGTCTCGTGAGCATACATAAAGTGATACTGCCTTGTCACGTTATGTTTAATACGTGACTGGGGAAATTCCGAATGTTTTCAACTGCGATACCTTCATATTATTGCCGAGAAATATAACGTATAAATGTGAGCATATCAAGTATTAGACATCAATAATGTAATATTATATCAATAATTTATCTTCTCATTTTTCATGCAAGTGTAATTCGAAGAATTTTTATTCTGGCAATATCAAAAATAAAGAAATGGCTATGAATTAATATCATTTCTGTTCATCTGTTAATAAATATTTATACATTTCCCCGTAAATCCACAATTATGTATATATACCGCTGCCTAAAGTTTGCCTAAAATTCTTTGCGTTAAAAAGCAAGAAGAACTTTTTTTTTCATATGCCTTATTTTCAGTTAATCATTATCATATCCTCGAAGTGGTCCGCTTAGGGGAATACCTTTATAAGTTTTATATACCTCACCTAATAAAGGAATAAAGAAATATATGACGAAGTGTCGGAGACAACGAAGAAACATTTCGTAGCGTTGTATGAATCAAAATTGTCTACATTTCACAAAATCTTGTTAGTTGTTGTTAAATATCTACGAATCAATGGATATGCAGACTGAAGAATTGATATATTATACGGGGGTTCGGATATTTCATAATGCTACAACATAAAGATATTCATATCCATAGTTGTGACTCCACAACAGAGTCCCAAAACCTATTTGCGCGAGATATCAAAACTGCTTCACCACGATAGTACTCCTACCCATGAAAAGATGATTACATTGACAAATGGCCCGTCCCTTGAGGCTTCCAGTCGGTAATCTACTAGCGAATGTAGTCCAATTAATTCTCCGCGCTATCTTTACTGAAATTATTTCTCTGACGCTCATACGCTCCAGAAAGAATTCGCTATATCTATTGTAATTAAGATCATGTATCATACTTATTAATGTCTTGTTATGTTATCCCTAAAGTGAGTTCATTGTTGGTTACGATATTCGAGTAAAAGGTCCGCTTTGTTCGGTCAACTGTGGGTTGCTTTGTAGATTCATCTGAACGCGATTAATATTGTTATAACATTATCTAGTTTATCAAACGCAAAACTGATTTAGGCATGATTACTTGATGAATTTAGGCTAATGGAGGTTAACGTTAACTCAGTTGTAAACATTTTCTATTAATATGTTTTGACAATTTTGATTGTTGTTTTCGATTGTTAATTAAATACCTTATTTACTACTTGATGTTTTCGTTCATTTTATAAATTTTAGTTTAACAAACTCATTGTTCCATTTTGTATGATATGGTCTGGTTTCCATTAATAAACACAATAAAATTGGTTTACATTCAAGTGTTAAATGAGAAAAAAGTCTATAAATAAAATTTACACATCAATTATATCTAAGCAATGTCTATAAATAATTTATATGTATATGTTTACGGTGGGTGGTAGGAAAATCAAATGAATCTCTTCAAAGAGAAAGAACTCCCTGTTGATGAGATTGGAAAAACATGTCAAATCATTCAAGTTCTTTTATTTGTATTGTACAATGTACATATAGTGTCTGTTCCATCCAAATATTATAGTTGTAATTATGCGTCATTTAAAATGTATGTTTATAAGAAAATACTGTGCGTATGTAAAAAATGTGGACCTTTTAAATATGTCTGAAATAAATACAAAAACAGTGCCTTTGTTTATGTTTTTTACGAGAGCAATATATAAACTTATAAATGAAAGAATGCAACAGAACGAAACGACTGTCAAAATAATAAAACGATTAAATCATGTTCCAAAACCGTCGTAAAGTCTTTAATATCTTAACATAAAAAATTATTTATGGAAGAATTCTAATCAAACGGCTGTGTTAATTGAAAAAAAATGTAACTTCATGTGGGTATCGCGTGCGGTTGCCAATTACAGATGTGATTGTAATCTCGGTAAGAACGGGGTCACAGAGCATCCGCAGATCTCCGGCTAGACGCCAAACTATCATATCATGTTATGTTGTAATACTGCCGGTTCAAGCTTATTTGTACTGGACCGAAACTCTAATAGAATTGCATTTAATACACTCGCTATTTCCTCGTTCGCCTTTCGAGTGTACTATTACAGTAAATGAGAAATTTATGAATAAACATGGCCGTAACTTTAAGAAGACAACCCCATGGAACTTTCGGAAAGTAAATATATAATTTTGTACGTTGATTATGCTAAGATCAGTATTAAGGATAGTAATCTAGCCCAAAGATTAGTAAAACTTTAAGCTAGATTCGGTACACTCCTTATAGTGACTAATGAATGCATTGTGTAACGTTAATGTAAAACTAATTAGTGTTATTATCGACAACTCGCTTTTTCTTAAATAAATATCTA
>NW_024045132.1:67548-155136 GCF_012273895.1 Zerene cesonia | reverse complement strand
GTACGAATTTCATCGAATGAATGATTAGAATATTTAAACTACTAAAAGCGTTGCAATACCACAATTATAAAATCTGTAATATCAATGCTATTTATATTTTTAAACATAAAAAGTAAAGAATTTTAAAGCTGAATAATATTTAAACATAATACACTCATACATAACGAAATGCAATCAATTGTTAATGCATTTATCATTTACATACTTATGTTTAACCGCATCGTATTAAAGATGAACTTGGAGGTTAAGCTATTAAATACTTTTTTCTTTATTTATTTAAAAAGTTAGTGATAAATGTCTCGTTTTGTGTCAGTACTCCCGAACAGCGTTTATCCTCTTGAGATTAACGCTCCCAGTCACACAGATTTGTCGTTCTGAGATACCACACACATGATATATTATTATCTTTAAAGACCATTTCTATCATTACGAAACAATAAGTCTCCAGAACATGACTTTTTGTTATTGGCTATTGGACACCAAAAGCAATATAGGTACGCTTAGTCGATAATGGCTTATCGAATTACCAGTGCAAATAAGATATATCAAAATTAAAAGGAATAAAATGAAAATAATTTTTTGTCACGTGAACTTTACATATACAAACAACGGAAAAATGAATTTAAACTATTAAGTACCGTAATAATAGCTCACTGTGCTACATTACTGCAATGAATAGGCATTTGCATTTTAATTTGGCGGTTGTTATTGTCGGTTGTACAGCGTTAATTGAGGGAACTTGCTGAAACTTTTTTATGTTCACTCCATAAATTTGTCACCTCAACATTTAAGCATTGTTCCTGGAGCTAGTAAACAACGTCGTTTAGTACAATACCTCCTCTTGAAAGCATTTAGGTCCGGGCAAATTTTAAACGTGAATATTTAACGTTTCTTTTTTAAACATCACTTACCACTCTTTATAAATCGTTATAGTCTAAATATTTCAGAAACTTCAAACACACTTCCTCGATTAGAATATTTCGAAAGCGTTTCAAATTTGGCGCGCGAACGCTGACAACGGCACGCTTCACGAGTTAACTCGGATGTAGTTGGCGAAATATAGACAGGAGCGATCGGGAGCGACCGCTGTCTTCCCACTCCCGAAGTTCACTGGAACAGGGATCTCGACGGAGTCTGCGTAATGGGACGGCATCCCTACAGATTGGTGTATGGGAATAAACGATAATAAATTACGAACATCGTACACGCGTGAGTCGAGACCGTGTTCTTGATTAGTTTGAAGTCTCCGCTAATGTGTTAGACACTGACAAGGAAGACGAGACACGTGTGTTAAGACATCAACTTAAAAGTTCTGTTGGAGGTAGTTTATGCCAATGTGGGTTTCAAACGTAGTCTTGTAAGTTAGCCCGCATCGTACTTGTAGATTTCGTGTTTGCCTCTCTTCGTTATCTTTAAAATATGTCCTTTGAAGTTATTTCAATAAAAGTTTTCTAAATAAGTTTCGTACAAGTAAGACCCAAGCTAGTATAAATTAAAGCATAGCTTAGATGATGCGTCTGCTATTAATTTTAAGTGTCAATTTGGCGATGGCTTTTTATTGTTATGTTTTGTATTTGAAAAAAAAAACACTAGATAATTCTTGAATCCCTTATTATTCTTTACCCAAACTGACGACAATCTAATACAGTTAATAAGTCTTTGCTATATTAATAGAATGATATTTATTATTGTATTTAAATGCTTTCAACTGTTGACATAAACACAAAATTCGATCCGAATCAATCATTGGAAGCACCTCGAGTAGGATAGACCCGTTTAGAATTCGCACATGTAGAACCATCAGCGAAATGTCTCATTAATCAAACTCCATGGTCAATAAACATTGAAATGTTAGCATCATGAATTATTTTCTGCTTTCATTTCAAAGGTGTCTCTTGCCGTAGCCCGTAATCATTTTTTTTAAATTAATAAGAAATTATTTTTTTTAAATACTTAAATTAATTTATGTGTACATAAAAATCTATTTTGTAGATAACATATATGCATATTATTTTATGGTAGCGGTAAAATTATCCGTCATAACAAATTTCTGTTATATTTAATTCTTATTTCTGTAAATTATGCTAATTGTAATATAGGTGATAACCAACTATGACTTATAACAAAGGTTAAAATAGTATACATGAATAAAAATATTTTGCTGTCGTCACTTCGGTCCAAAACATAATTTCAAAAATTGTTTCCAAAATCGAGGGAGGAACTTTTCTTTGTAATTTTTTTGGTTTTTTACTCGATAACTTAGAGAGATTTTGAAGAGCGATAAAAGAGCATTTAACGAAAAGGATAAAACGGGACCCTATCACTAAACTTCTCTGTCCGTCTGTATTTTAGTTTGTCTCATAAGTTAAAAATTTCAGTGATGATGTATGTCTGTTGGTGCTTATACGACAAATAAAAAAAAAATCGAGGTTAAGCAATGGTTGACACGTTCATAAATTGGATAGCTGATATTTTTTCTGCAGTAGCTCTTTAGCTTATTTGTACGGAAACCTAAGTGTTGCAGACCGACTCGCACGTGACCGATTTCATTTAACCTTTAAATTTAGATGGTTTCGCCCGCGTTGTCATTCCACTTGAATGAGATGTTTCTTCGAGGTCGAAGGTAGCCTATATCACTGTCTAGCCTCCTAGCTTTCTCTGGACACAAAAATCATACTATAAAACACGTTTATTGCGACGTGAAAGAAATACAAATAGACACACATTCGGGTTTATAATATTACTATAATATAAAATTTTAAGATTTTTAACTCTGGGTATAATGTAGTATCATATGTTCAACACAAAAAGATTTTTGTTTATTATTATTATTCCCTATGAAAACTTAAAAGTGCGGCGATTGCAGACAAGAACTCTATACAAGGCATCATATTAAACATCAAAATAATATGACTGTATTTAGCTTTCTGGAAAATTCAATACAATAGGGAAAGAAGCTTTGTGTTTGTATTTTTTACAATTAATATGTTATTTTCGAATCTCATATAATATTAAAAAGGCAAATTTGTTTATACCTTTCCTTTTTTTCTTATAAATAAAAAAACAAATTTACAAATATTATAGTGGGCGTTTAATTAATTACATTTTGTCTAGAACATAATTGGGAACGAGACAAAGAAAAAACATTGCCTATTTAAAAATTGTGCACGTATGTAAACCAACTTCATTTTACATCTGCATGCATCTATACTAATATCTATTTCTATTAAATTATGTTTGCTTACTTGAAAGTTTCAGGTACTGTGTTTGATTTTGCTGATATTTTGACTACGTGGACCAAGCCGCAAGCGAAAAGCAGTTCTTTATTAAAGCTATCCTTATTTTTTCCTTTACAATATACGCGTATCATGTAATTTTGCAGACCTTACCTTAATTTCTGTAGGCTCTACCCACTCATGTAGGTATTTGTCCTCTTTTATCTTGTACAAATATTTTCCTCAAAAAGTGCCATATTATGTATAAATAATAGACAAACAAATAAATTACTTTACAAATATGTATCTTCGGAATTTCTTCAAATATATTAGCTACTGACTCTCTTGTTACATTAACTTATTTTTATCATGAAATATATAATTATGAGTTTATTAATACGATATCATCAATCGTTTAAAGTGTAGAGCAACAAAAAAATGTAAGCGGTTATAAACTGTATGATGTACGCCTTTATAGGGGTAGAATATAGAGAGTCTTATTCGAACTATCGTTAATTGAAACCGATTTTACACCGATATGAATCCAGTTGTTGAATTTTAAAAATATTTAATAACTGCACAATAGCTTGTTCTGTTGAATGAAAGTCGTCGTCGTCGTTAGCCTATTAAATCTATGACAGATTATATATGCAGCTACATTTTTATAAATTTAAATAGCTTTATGACTGTTATGTTATAGGGCAGTGTGAAGAGCCCGATTCTAGAACGACAAAAACGCCCGCAAGTCCTACATTTATATGTTTATGATGTTGATTGTGGTAAATTATTTAATATAGTTCGACGATCGCGGAGAGTATCGAACCAACTGCGATCATGTGCCTTACAACCCTCATGAAAAAGACTACGCCAAGATGTACGTTTTTGAGTGAGTTTTTCGCAATCTCGGGGGTTGATCTTAAACGTCACACTGTCTTCAAAGCATAGGAACGGACTTCCGATGCCTCTCTTAGCATGTGCAACTGCACCAAGTATTACTTGCCTCAGCATCGGGAAGCATCCATGCGGTGGACATGTCCTAGCCAACGCAACCGACGCTGCTTAAGCAGGGCTCTAAGGCTGGGCAACTGTGCACTCTCTACGACTCTTTCATTAGGTCTTTCTCTCGGTTCTTCCATGTTATGCGGAGAATACTACGCAGACAGCGCATGTTGAATGCATTTAGTCGATGTTCCTGTTTAGCGTACGAAGTCCAAGTCAGCCCCATATAGGAGAATATTAAGGACAGTAGATCGATATACAATCATCTTCGTCTTGGTTTTAAATGTTTATTCTCCCACACTCATTTTCGGAGCTTCCCAAACATTGCTGCAGCTTTGCCAATGCGACTGTCAATCTCGGCATTCATGGAGAGATTAGTCGTAATAGTTGAACCAAGGGGTGTTTGCTGTTCTCTGCACTTTTCCTGTAGTTGTCGTAGGGTAAATATCGTATCAATTGTGGATCTTTGAGAGTGAAAACCACATTATGCCTCAGGATAGACGCGATCTGCAAGTTTTTGGAGCCTATTCACGATGATGCTTCCAAATAATTTACCTACGACGCTGGGGAAGGATATCCCGCGGTAGGAGTTACAGTCGCCGCGGTCGCCTTTTCCTTTATATAGAGTTATGATGCTACCGTCTCGCATATCCTGTGGTACTTCACCTTGATTCCAACACTCAAGAAGTAGGTTGTGCAAAACAGGCAATAAGCATTTCACATCACATCCTGGTTTTTTCTTACATTTGAGTTGAGCAATAGCAACATCCATCTCTTTCGAGGATGGTGGATCGTCTAATGCGTTGAGCTTCGTCATTTCATTCAAGTCGTCTTGCCGTTGCCGGTCACTATTCGCAATAAGAAGTAACTAAGTATGAATGAAAGTAACTGTCGAAATAATTAGTGTGAACATAAATAATTAATTTTACGAGACCGATCCATACTATATATTTATTTATTTACATACAGTTTTTTATTTATTATTTATTTTATTTTATCTATTTATTTACTATTATACATAATTTTTCCATATATTCCAGTTAATAATTTAATCTAAGGAAAATAAATAAATAAACAGCACATGTAATTTTCAAATGAGGAAGAGGGAACTCTCCTCGGTTTTTTAACTTATCAGGGGAGTTCCAAGCGTATGTAACAACACATACAGGCTGTGTTTAAAATAAATTGTTTAAATTGTTAAAAAAAATTATCATGTCAAATTTTTGTGAGAGAAATGGAAGTCAGACAGACTGATGCTGTAACGCGTTACGATATTTAGTGGTTGACCCTCGAATGTGAAGTTGCAAAAAGTTCACGGCTCGTTTCAACAAGTAAAGGAAAACATTTTTAAATTTGAGTTAGTACATTGGATAACAGTAGCCAAATACCATAGGATAGGAGCAAATAACATAATGAATTTTCTTTTAAATGGAAAATGTTGTAAGTAAAAATGTAGTAAGGTTTTTTTTTTTTTGGAGCTGGTGAGACGCCTCTACAAATGGATTGCCGACTTTTTAGGAAGGGATTAAGAAAGGATTCGCGATAGGAATAAAGGAAAGGACTGGGGAAGGTAAGGAAGAAGATATGGGCCTCCGGCTCCCCCACTCACCGAACGAAACACAGCAGAATGCTATTTCACCCTGGTCTTCTGCCCACAGAATCACCGGGGAAGTACCACACCCCCAGGTGTGGTACTTCCCCGGTGCGAGCTGGCCCAATTCGTGCCGAAGCGTGCTCGACTACCACATACACTTTTTTTGGTTTCTAGAGTATTATAAAAATTTCTTATCATTCTCACTGGTTAAGGCCCAAACGAGTGATTACATCATAAATTTATTTTATTAGAACAAGTTTTCAATTTTACTTCAACTGATTTTTTCATATAGGTATTATATCCTCTGTATGAAATATAAATGTTACGGTCAGTTTGATGAATTGAAAATTATAAATCCATTTATCCTCAGCTCAGCAGCAATTTACTATTGGATATATTATAAATATTAAAATAAAATATATTTTGGGCTTTTTTATTGAAAACATGCTGATGGACCCGGCTTTTTCGATGTTAATTATTTCTAATGGTGAAAGAAATTTTGATATCAGTAGAGTAGTTTTTGTGTGGAAAAAATACAAACATGCTTATATACAATTCTTTCCTCTTCATAATATTAGTATAGATACCTGCTTTTCGTTTAACTTTTGGTATTCTTGTACAAGTATTAGAAATCGCTGTATTAGAAATCTCGAAAATAAAACCAAGTTGTTCCTTGCTAACAGCAAACTCATTTCATGTCATATGATTTCAAATGCCATGTTTAGTTAACTTATGTTACCAATTCCGACGTTACACCGCTTAACTAGCCGCAGAGAGATATAGATTATTGTACAGAGACTATCAGCCTTGATTCAATCTACTCCTGGTACTAATTATACTCGAATACCTATCTGTGCTATTTTACTTTTGCTCGACCATTTAAAGCCGCTTAACATGGATTATGAAAATTTATTGTATTTAATGCAACTACCACGGCTTCTGGTATTAAATTCACAGATAATATTAATCTCTTAATAATTTTGGAATTGCCACATTTCGCAAAAATAACATTCATTCTAAGACAAAAATAACATAATGGAATAATGTATTTCGATTGTTAACCATAATAAACTCTGCTCTTAATTAGTAACTTTATCGTACAGAGCTATTACAGTAATGCAATTTACAGTTTGTAAAAACTGTATTTACAAAAATCATAAATCAATATGGGCGTTTACTATTAAGTATAACGTATTAAATGTATGCAATTTTTTGTGCTATTTCTCGCAACAAAAGGAAAATCTAGATGTAAATAAATTTAATGGTATGAAAAACAGCATTACCATAACTCGTAAGTTTGACCGACGTTTAAAAACTACATCGAACTGAAATTGTTGATTTATTTTAAACTGGTTTTCAGCCCGCGGTTTCCCCCGTGTAGGCAAAACTTGCATAAATCCCATTCCCGTGGGATTTCGAAAACTATACTCTATTCTTTCTCGGTTCTTAAACTATATATATACCAATTGCTTTATAAAACATGAAGAAACAGACTGATAGAATTAGTTTCGCCTTTTTATAATAGTAGGAGTAAGGATACAGATTTTAACTCGAGAAGTAATAAAATAACATATCTTCAATAAGGATGAATGTAATTTAATAAATAATTTAAACAATTATTTTTACAAAAAATCGTTACTTCTAAACCATAAATCCTGACAGACGTATGAAACCCACGACTATGTTTTTTTTTCTTGTTTTTTTTAATTGCAAAAACTAAATTTCAAGGTAGAAAACATCCTACATTTTCTCAGCAATTTCTCTACTATTAGTAAATGAATGTATTTGAAATCTGTCTCAAGTGAATCCACAAATTTATGTATTGGTATAGACCTTGTTTGACGACATTGTGTTGTCCAGATGCATGCAATAATTTTTTTTTACTTTGATACACATAAAAGATGAAGGAGTATTTTTACTATTCATTATAATTATTTAATAATTTCATTGAACAACTGAGATGACGACAACTCGTCTTGGTACATAGGGTATATGAGTTGCGTTATATTTAATTTCAGAAATAATTTATTCTATCCATTTCTTACTTACTGTCAATCGCAAATTATTAAATACTCTATCTAATAATTAGTGTGTTTTTCTTATCTTTTTTACCTTGATGTGATTTTTCTTATCACAAAATGTTACGTACTTATTTTTTTAAGGAATTGACAAAGCAATGTAGTCTTTGATCTACGTAAAGTGTTATTCTCCAATAATGTCTTACTAGTTACGCAAGAATAAACCTTTTGGTAATTATTTCACCAACATTTTAATTTTTATTAGTATAATTAGTATGTTGCCTCTTTTCCAGTTTCAAACCAATAAATTTTCCATCAAATTCTAATTCCGAGAATTTTGAATAAAATTTAGAAAGAGTTGGACGCTCAAACCTGTATTTAACAGGTTATTCCATAATTGCTTACAAAAACAAAGGCATGCAAATGACCCGCGGGTGTGATGTCCTTAATTTATTTCTGTTGTCAATTTTCAAATAAAATAGGTTAATTATTTCTTCGTATAAAATTTATTGAGTCAATAAATACAGAGTCTAATTAGAGAAACACGACCTCACAATACTGTGCAGCAAATTTGGCAGTGTGCATTACATACCTCATTCCGCTCCGTGCTTACTTAATTTTACTGTTGGAGAAGGCACGTTTAATCTTATTAGCCTGGCATCACGCCGCTGCGGATTACCAACTTATGCCACGTAATATGAATTTTATAAGATTTGTGTGTTTCGAATAGACAAATAATTAATGTTCTTAACAATCTCTTCTCTCAGACGGAGGAGAATTACGAAACTCCTAATTGTATTATAAATGGATCCCATTAAAATCAGATTTATTATTGATGTTGTTTTCCCCTTTGGAAGGTGATATATTTACCTCGTAGCGATTTACAAAAAAGAACAAAGAAGTCAATGTTTTAAAAATATGTCCATAAAATGCATGATACTGGTAATCCCCTAGAGGGCCATGAAAACTTAGTCTAAATGCTTACTCATTTAGTAATGGCAGAGCGAGTGATCGTTCAATAGATAACATAAAAGTGAATTTCATATTATACAACATTATAAGGCATTTTTTAAAGCCAATGAAGCGTATTTTAATACGAAGGAACGCTTATTTACTTTTAAATGTATTCTATAACTATTACAGGAATAATACGGTACAATTAGAGTACAAGGGAGAATCTGTAATCCTATTATTCCGTTCATCTCTCACTGAAAATGTTATTGAATATTTTGCTGTGCATTCGATATATTCGTGGAAACAGTTATTATATTAATTGGAATATCTATACAACAACAATCATAAAGTATTATGAGAACCATAGATACATTTCCAGTTATTGAAGCAAAATACAAATTTTCCATTTTATTTTCATAAATGATAAACGATTTAAGTACTTGCGTATGATTTTAACTAAAGATCATAATAATTTTTAGATTAAAAACTAGACGATCGTCCCAGCTCCGCCCGAATATCAAGATACCTGTGTTATCCCAAGGGAGCATTTAATCGAGATAAAAAGTATCCTATTACTCAAGTCAGCTCATACCCTGTCTGTGTACCAAATTTACTCAAAATCCGTTTAGTAGTTTCATCGTGAATGACGGACAAATATCCTAACAAACAAATTTTCACATTCATAATATTAAGTGTGAAGACGTAGTACGCTATTTACTTCAAGACAGTATTTCAATAAACGTAGCTATGATAAAGATGTAAATATTATAAGAAGACTGCAATTTTCCATCCAAAATATTTTTTCTCCGGAGATTGAACCAACGCCCTTGGGAGCAATATAATGTTGGGTCGGTATGCTGAGCCAACTCCTCCCTATAACATGTACAGAACTGCGGAATAGTTTGCTGATAGCGCTTCACTTTGTGAAACACAACAGACTTAACGCACAGGATATATTAACAGTTTGTCAAAGAGCTCGTCTATTACACAGACGTATCGATTGTCCCTAGACAGTCTTGAAGTACATACGTGGACTATAAAAGTCATTTCTAACGATTCATTATAATTAGACGAAGTTCCCAAACATAGTCATGTGAATAAGCCTAATTATTTTCTTTTTTCAAAATAGTATTGCAAAATGCATTACTCAATAAGGATCAAGGTTATAGGAAACATCAACTTCACAAATCTCATTTTTGTGTAACTGATTATAAAAATACTAATATCTAGTAGCTCGAATCGTAATCTAAACTCTCTCTGCTTCTTATTAATCTAACTATTGTAACAAGTACAAAAATAGGAATTGGAATCAAAATATTGTGATGGTGTTGCGAATGTTCTAGGGAATTTAGTGCTTAAGTTTAATAATTTCCCCTCTTCATATCGAATCTATCACCATCTTATTAGAAATATGATAACAATGGAATGGTAACATCTATTTGCCATGTATTTCACCTTCAAAGCTAGCGGCCAATAGCTTAATATTGGTTTGTGCCCTTCCGTTATGTAGCAGGATCGTGGTAGAATAAAACAAAGAGTTATTTTGGAGATTATTATGCCTCACCCTGAATTATATTGAATAAGTGAACTTATATAAACGACGATATTAAGAATAGCGAATTCCGATACTGAGGTATTTTATAAGGTACTTATATGATAAATATTTTGGCATTAGTCTCATTTAATTACGCGAGATAATAAAATATGCAATGTATACGCTATCTAATAAAAACCAGAGAAGGGCGAGTCGGACGCACACGTGCCGTGCTGTTATTGAATTATCTTTGAAAACGGCAAAAGTACCATGAAATAAAATGAAATAAATCTATTAATTTATAGCAAAAAAATCGTAGTGTTCTGGGAATATTTCAAGCATATATCTGTGGCATTAATTTCAGCAACATATTAATTGTAAAATAGTCATTATTGTTATTGTGTTAAAGAATATTTCAGACTAGGTTAAATAAAATGACACTCGTTATTGTAGAAAAATTAAATGTATAAAACAAATAAAAAAATAATTATAATAAAGGTGGTATTGTTGCTAGGAAGCCATTGTATCAACATAAGATAAATGTTACATTAGCCAAAATATTTTTAAGAGGGCAAAAAAATGGAACTAATTAACAATTCGCAAGTTACGAGTATGATACACGGTACTTATATTTTATAATATGTTGAATATAAGATGTGATATTTAAATATGGTAGAGAAAAGAGGTCCTAAAATGAACACCGTATGTATATTGTGAGTTTTAGAAATTGCAGGAATTCAAAAAAGCAGCCTTAGAAACGAATATCGAGGGATTTTACTGAGAACTGAAATGAAGCTACTGTAGCTTCATTTCAGTTCTATTTTTCCAGTATCGGTACAACTTATGTCCTCTGTAGTTGACTTATCCCTAGGGAAATAAGGAAAAGCAGGAAATACGCTCGAGACCTCACGCAAAATATGTCTTCAAGTATTATCTTCATAAAGTGGTTGGCTTTAAGAGATATATGAATGTTTTATTTTGCGATTTCGAGCGGTCCCAATGCAAGGAAGTCAAGTTTCTATTTATCGTATCATCAGAAAATACTTTGACATTCTAATCGCATGAGTAATTTTGTTTTTAGTATCAGTGTACTTCTTAATTTAAGGTTATGTTTTTTCATATATTGTTGTTTTTCTTCACGGTTTCAAGAAATAGTTATGCTGTAAATGCGCAGATAAATTTAAAAATAAATTCATTTCCTGTATGCACGCTTGGTCTCGAACCCCTGACTTATCAATTTTTAAGTCCGAGGTTCTCACCACTGAGCCATCACTTATTAAATATTTATGAGGTAAACAGTTAAACTGTTTACTTTATACGAAAATAATCTGTCAGCGCTTCTTAAAAACCGATCCAATATTTAGCCTCAAAACCGTTTTTGTTGTTCATTGGAAGGTCTGAAATTAGCTTGAAATTAACAAAAATAACGTGACCTTACAATATCTTCTGGATTCCACGCTTTTTTATAACTATAAATAGAGAAATAAATTATAAGCGCGACATAAAACAAATTTAAAAAATAATAATCAAATTATTAAATGGAATATAAACATGCATGAGCTTTGAATATGGAACAGAAACACACTGCTTATCCCTGAGTAATACATAAGCAATATGTCTATCTAAAGAAGGATTTTATATGCATTGAGGATTTAATGGATGTCACAAAACTTATGGATTTCGTTGTTTCATCGCATAATATAATTCACACATAATAAAGAATATATATTTACAAAGATAATCATACTCTCTAATTTATGATCGCACTGCTAAAAGGCACTCTTTGTACCTTGTTATAGAACCTTAACCGCCAGCTTATTTACGTACATTTTAAACAAAATCGTAAAAAGATGCAGTAGTACTCACAGATATTTTACTTCGGCTGCAATTGCTTTGCTATCGCTATATTATATGTATTTAATGTGTTATAGAATGTAGTTACAGGATATTATAACATAAAAGCAATTTAAATCTCGAAAAACAATTACGTCATTTAAATTCTGATCATCCATTTTCATGCATGTTTCCCAAACAACTATTTGTAAATTAATTACTAAAAGAGAGGTGACATTCACCTCCTTAACTCAATTTAAATGCCACCATGGTTAGGATCGCGAGAACGTTGTCCCCACAAAAGAGACGGGTAGAATATAGA
Source organism: Zerene cesonia (assembly GCF_012273895.1). Lineage (NCBI taxonomy): Eukaryota > Metazoa > Arthropoda > Insecta > Lepidoptera > Pieridae > Zerene > Zerene cesonia. The sequence continues at coordinate 142,667 of NW_024045132.1, read as the reverse complement.
CACACAGCAAATATATTGAATTTGGGGGATGAATGCCCGTTCGATTGGATGAGGTACCTTGGATTAATGAAGCCTTTTGGACCGTCTTTCGTCTGTCTTCTTGTAAAAGCTTTAAAAACTATTTGGTTAATTCATAGATCACAAGGTAATATAGTAACATGTTGCTTTGAAATTACGTCAGTTTTTAAATAATACAGTTTCGATTTCGAGGTATGTCTTGTAAATAATTGTTACATTGAGCTATCTTGATAATGTAATATTTCTATGTGGTAGTCGAGCACGCTACGGCACGAATTGCGCCAGATCGCACCGGGAAAGTACCACACCTCCCCAGAAGACCAGCGTGAAATAGTATTCTGCTGTGTTTCGTTCGGTGAGGGGGGAGCCGGAGGCCCATATCCATTTCCTTACCCTTCACAGTCCTTTCCCTTATTCCTATCGCCAATCCTTTCTTAATCCCTTCCCAAAAAGTCAGCAAAGTAAAGTCTGCAATGGACCTTATGCCTCTCCAAAAGTTCATGGACGGTGGTAGCGATTACCATCAGGCGTCCCACCAGCTCCATTGCCGACTATAACATAAAAAAGTGTTAATATTTTTGAGTAACCTCTAAACTATTGAATTCATTCAAAATTTAGGAGTCGCATAATTCTTTGAAAGTCGTTGACGTTGTGTGGTTGGGGCAATTTGCTTTTCTATTATCTCCTAATATTATTTGAAGATCTTCATTTCGATTTAGTAAATATGTAATGAAGAAAATTCAATTTATTCAAAATCCTCTGATAAAATATTGTTTTTAAGTCTAGGCGCAATAATAGTCGAGTGACTTAAATTGGAAATATGAGAGTGAAACTTGCCTAAAAATTGAAAGAGAAATAAATGCACTTACTTATGTTAATGTAATTTTTAAGATTGAAAGAAAGTGCTTAAGATAGCTATTTCTACAACTAACATTGTTATGTGTCATTAGTTGACCCACAATACTCCCTCTATTCTCAAAAGGAATATCTTTTCCATTTTTGCTGATGATACAGCGTATGGATTTTATTTAGGTATAGAAGCCTAATACATTTTTTCATCAATATAGTAGTTTATTCATTTCATTTATTTACAAAGACAAACAAGAGGGCGGCCTTCTCGCTTAGAAGTGATCTAGTTCTGAATTTATCGCTAAGTCTCAAAGTAGTTATATTTAAGCTTCAGTTTTAAAATACGAAAATAAATAAATGCATTTTAATTACAATATTCACAATTTTTACTTTTCTTATCTAAGTATAATCATTTACTTTACTTACAAAGACATTTTATTTTTTTATTTATTTCTATTTGGAAAACAAACAATATCAAGTTTCTTATTATATATATATAATAGATATATATAACAGACAAAACACAAATTTTATTTATTTCAATGAGGCTAAATATCAATTAAAATTATTAGCACATAATATCATACATTACTAAACATTCAAGTCATTAAACAGTTATTACTCATTACTAACCAATTATAACTGCCAGAGTTATATTAAAGAAAAGAGAACAAGGATTGGTTTACGAATATAGAATATAGTAGTTGTGCGGCGCGATTTTATCGGCGAAACATTAATTTCTACACCTTATGTAACTTTGCTTACACAGGGATTTTATTCAAGTTAATTATAGTCTTTGCTTAAATAATATCAAAAGCGATGTTTTTAAACATAACCAACACTCACTAGCTTAGGTACCAGAATAACAATTCTTGTATATAAGCTACACCATTAAGAAGATACTAAAAAAAGGTTCTTCAAGAAACATGTTTCAAATAAATATTTAAAAAATACATTTTAGTGCACCTACACCACGGTTTCAAGACTCTTAGTATATTGAGTAAAACAATTAACATAATATAGTATTAATAAATGCTAAGTTAAACCACAATGTGGGTAAAAGCTACAGTGAAGATAAAAAGCATGAAAAAATACGGAGTGCAACAAACTCTAGTAATTGAGTGAGCCAGTGCCCGGATGTTTGTGCAGTAAGAAGTTTTTATCAGCTACGATTGGCGCTCACCGTGTCGCCCTAACTGCTCTCTAGCTATAAGACTCTTATATTACTTCGAGTGTAAAATAAATTCGATGCGGACAAGCTTAATCAGTTTATGGAGTCTGTATTCTCGGGCCCTTGGTTAATTTAACGAATATTTTCTTCAAACATCATCGCGTTGAGTCAAGAGGGATACTAATAATTAAATTGTTGCCGGGAAATGAATTGAAAATTAAAATTAACAATCTATTCGATTGTTATTTTTCAATTTCGGAAATGTACGTAAATTGTATGTAAATTGAACCTTTTTATGGTGAAGTGTTAGGGATGTCAAATGAAATAAAAAAGGTAGCAGATAGGTTGACACTGTCGTGACTTATCGTTTAATAATTTCAGAAATTCATTCATGAACGATTTAGGTTTAATTCTCTTTGGGTCCCAATGGGAGACTTTGCTTATCTTATCTTTATTAAATATAGCTAAAAAATTATCTGATGATTAATATTATTCCGGACCATAATATTTTCACATTTTTTTGCTCGATGACTGAATTATGTATAAGGAAAATAATATCAAAATAAAATACGCTCCATATTTTTTACACCATGCATATTTAGAAATATTATATCTTTGTGTATATTATAACAGCAAATAATTGCTCCGTAGACTAATAAAGAAATTATGCCAACTTATGAAAATAATAAAGGACAATGAAATTAAACATGAAATACAATTACTTTGTGTAGAATAACCAGATAGTACAGACCAAGTACGCAGTTCGCACGCTTAAATAGTCAACCCCAAATCCTATAGAAAATTAAGCTCGATACAGAAAACTAAACTAATAACACTAAAACACACAACGTTTTATCGCAGTTGGCATTAATTGGATTCTGCTTTGCATTGTTTAATCAATTTTCGAGCATACAATCGAACATAGATGTGAGTAGGTTTTCCATTTTCTATGTCAATCTTGGACAATAATTGCAAAACCATCAAACACGTGATTGATAGTTCACAAAAATGATTATGAAACTGAATAAATAAACTCCTATTTCCTTTTCATTGTAATCAATTTGGTTCAATTTTAAATACATGTATAGTGAAATGACTTAGATACAAGAAATGGTTTCTTTTTTACTTAAAATATTTTAATTGATACCAAAGACACTTGAAATGTCATATACTTAATGTTACTGATATGATAAGGTAATCATTTTACCTCCTATTACAAGTGATAAATGCACTGTGTGCTCAAGACATAATTTTTTATAATAAAATACGTAATCAATAACAACAGAAAATGCACAGTATGTGGTGTTTTGTCTTGTCTGTATATGGGATATCCAGGTTATTCTAAGTTAAAAAAAACCTGAGGGATTTTATGAGTATTATGAGTTCCCTTGAGCGTAGTACATTTTCGGCGGGACACCTGATATATACGTCAAAAGTGTGTCGAAAGACAATAATCGGCCGCATATATATCTATAACAGCCTGATCATCATCAGCTCATCACATTTGTTCCCATATAACAAATCGTTGAATTTTTTGATGATGTATGTAATAACACACAATTTTATGATAAGCTTCATAAAGAGAAGGAAATATTAATATTCAATCCTGCATATAAAGCGCTTTTGGTATTCCTATATATGACTGTAGCCCTTCATTTGTAAAGCGAAACAATGTCGCGCAGTACGCGACCCGACGCCCTAAAATTATTTACCTTTCATTCCGTTCACTAAATGAGTAGGTTTATTGGATTAAGTCCAGCAAGCTTTACCCTTAATTGAGGCTTTCCGACAAATAACTTTACTGTTTTCTCAAACTCGGACAGCTCTTTAATAATGCTCTTAATTAAATTCGAACACAAAATTAACTATTGAGATAAATAAATCGCTTCGGAACATTTGTTGTTTTTACGACAGGAAGACGAGAAGGTTTAAATTACGAAAATAAAATAAGTCACTTTCCAGACAGATTTTCACTGTTTTTAAACTAAGATATATTTTACTAAGTTTAATGCGTTTAAATTTCTAATTGTTTTTTTATATGTACTAATGTTGATATAATTTATAATCAAGTAAGGTTAATAGAAAAATAATAAATTAAACCAGGTTTTGGTTCTGTAGTCGCATCTGTTATTTTATTTTACAATTCTTTAATTCGAACATTTAGCTTCTTGTGTTTGAACTCAAGCATTAACGCTTACATGCTTGTGAAAATAAAAATAAGAACTGGCAGTTACTACTTCTTTTACATTATTTATTCACTTGCATGTGGAAGTCGAGCACGCTTCAGCACGAGTTGGGCCATCTAGCAGCAGAGAAGTAACACACCCCTACAGAAAACCGGCGTGAAATAGTAGTATGCTACTATTTCGTACTGTGAGTGGGGGAGCCGGAGGCCCATATCCTTTTCTTACCCTTCCCAGTCCTTTCCTTTATTCCTCTCGTTAATCTTTTCTTAATCTTTTTCCAATTTAAAGCCGGCAGTCCATTTGTAGAGGAGTAAGGTCTGCAATTGACCTTACGCCTCTCTTTAATGTTCCGGGACGGTTCATAGCGGCATAACGCTTACCATCAGGCGACCCACTAGCTCCATTGCCGACGATGACATAAAAAAACTTCTTTTTATCGTACTTAAATTTATTGGTCATGATAAAATCGATCGATAATATTTCGATAACCACCTATTAGTTTATTTTTATACATGATACCAATTTTCTGCTTGCTCTCATTCATTATATATTTCTATGGCGTGTTTGACATCAAATATTGGTGAGATATACAAACATTCTTAATTATTACTATTTAACAGTTCTTTTTTCTTTAGATTATTTTTATTTACTTTCTTTTATTTTCAGTAATCCCAGCTATATACAGTTTTATAGCAAATTATCCTCTACCTAGAAACTCTAAGTGCATGAATTAAATATACATATATTTTTTCCTTTGTTATCTTTGTCATTTATTTTTTAAGGAAATTATTCAGCAAAATCTTCATACAAAATATATAGTTTTATTTCGTTTTTTCCATCTTTGATATTAAGGGTAATTGTGGCATTCATAGAAATTACATCGTGTAATAAAATCTTGAAGAGGAGTAAGCATAATGAACGAGTAAATATTTTCTGGAAATGCACTATCTAAGGGAACGGTTAAAAATAATAGAGAAAGGCTTTTTAAAACCACCTTTTATGGAAAAGGTTAGTTATGAAACGTGATAAGAGAAGAAGATGATTAAAAGCGTTTGGTAATTAATAATTTATATTCTTTCGTAGAAATCAAAATACTAATGTTTTTTCGAACTTCTCGAATAATATCAGTGTATTATCAGTTGTGATCATTTACTCCAGTTCTGTTGAGAAAATTAAGGTCTTTATTATTAAATTAGGTCTAATCGAAAAATTAGAAACCTAGCAAGCAGTACAAAGGCTTTCCTGCCTTCTGTGATCTCAGATTTCCTGTCTCTTATATTGATTTTTAAGGTAGTGTTGTATATTGCAATACTTGATTTTTTTGGCTAGAATTGAGTTATTATCTTATTGTACTTTATATTGGTAAGCTGGCCAAAAAGTGTTTATTTTGAACTAGTTTTTTTTTATAGTTATAGTTTATTTATTTTTCAAGTAATGTGGTAATTTATTTTTGGATTCACTAGAGCAATGTCGGGATTTTTATATCATAATATATGAAGGAGTTATCTGTAGCCTGCAATTTTGCTTATGTGAAACAATCTTATATTGATGACTTTAATGCTCTTCAAAACCATATTTTGCTAGTTTTATTTTTATATCTTTTTAATGTCACAGTCGGAAAAGGAGCTGGTGGGGCGTCTGATGGTAAACGCTCCCATCGCTCATGAACATTCTCAGAGGCATAAGGCCATTTGTGAAGGCTTTCCACCTCTGCAAGATTGCCGAATTTTAAAGATAAGATGAGACGTGGAAAGGCCTCCGGCTCTTCCAATCACACATGGTAAATAAGGTTTAGGCTACCTATTTTTTAGTTGGGAAATCTGGCATAGATACCTGCGGCCCCAAGGGAAGGTGCCGTGGCTTATATTATATTCCTACCGACTCAAAACCCACTGTATTTCATCGAGCCGCGTTTGTGTCGTGACTCACAGCAGCCCGCCCGGGTCAAACGCAGAATTTAAGCGGCAAGGTGGAGTGACCGCACCCCCTTTTGTGGGTAGCTTGAGCGGACACGTCCCACGCCGCTTACAGCTCAGGCTGCTCTAACTATACAAAAATATAAATTACGTCATACTCTTTAAATATGTCTTCGAGAAATGACATTTCTTATCATGCATATAATCAAAATAGTATAACAAATTCTTATATCTCATTTCTATTGAAAGCGAAAAAAGAATGATACTTCCCCGTAAAGGATTCTAGAAAGAACGTTACAGGCAGTAGAAGCCCCCAATTTTCAGCCACAGAACCATTTATTTTTAAATAAGTGCTTGATACGTGATACTTGTCAATACTATTTTAATAACAGTTTTCTTAAAATTATACGATAGAGATGGTAATTACTGACATTTAACTTTACCATCATTTTATGGACATGTTAATGTCTCAAAGTTGGCGCCATAATTACAAGTTACCAAATTAACATTAACCCGAGCGCATTGAAACGTGTCCCCACCCGTGTTAATACTCTACATATAAATTACAATTCCAGTATGTAAAAGAAAATGATGGCACTTATTAAAAATAAATAAAGGTTGGCTGTGAATTATTATGAGTATACTTATATTATTATACTTTATTATACTTGACTCTTTATTATACTTTATTAATACAACTAAACGTATATTGACTCAGATTTCATTTCCACAAACACACAGGTCAAAAAATCAAGGTTTATTTTTCATTTAACAAACAAATTGAGAAAAATTTAAACATCCCCGACTTTATTTCTAGTTATCGGATCTCTTTGGTTTGATATTTTTCACTGACATTAAGACATTAAGAAAATTTTAATATAAATCACCTTTCAAACAAAAACAAAATCCTCCATTAACTGATTCCTCCGTTCGGGATCTACGATGCCAAAGACGCACACACACAGACATGTAATATTACAACCCGTTGTGTTTGCGTAGGTAAAAATAGCCTTCATCCTTTGGTAAGGTTTAGTCTCAGTTTAATAAGTTGTTAGTATGTCATTATTTCAAATGCAAGTAACGGCACTTTTGTTGCTAATTTGAATGAATAACGTTATGGGATGAAAAAGATCAGTACCTAATAGTTGGTAAGCAATGTATATGCTCGTTTCCCAAATCCCTTTTTGTTTTTCACACTTTAGTGGATATTAATTACAATATAACTAGTGATATTACAATATTTCTAAAGAAATATTATTCAAGAATATAAAATATTAAAATTTAAACGACGCGACTTTATGCTGGTAGGTATAATACTTTTGACGCATTTAATATCTCATTTAATTTTAAACGTGCTTCAAACAATTTTGCAAGAATTGTAGTTTAATTTTATTCCGTTGAATTAGAATTTTGGATTTCTTGATTCATTTCAACACTTAGGTTTATGAAATACGTTATTAACATTAAAGACAGATGTGAGTGTATATATGTATGATATATATCTTGAATATGATTAAAAAATATTACCGCCACGGCTACGCAGCACCTGCTTTGAAAAATGCAAAGTGTATGTTGGATTGATAAATGGAAAAAATGTATTATTAGACATTTCAACGCGTGGAGATTATGAAGGCTGAAGCTTCATAATCGGCAATTGGCAAATAGTATTCCAAAATTCTTTTCTCTTGGAATGATCCAATGTTTTAGATTTAATATCCATTTTTCTAAAATAATAACTTATGCGCAAAAACTTTAATACACCAATATTACAACGCCATAACGATATTATTAAAGTATCAATATTCAGTCTAACAATGGTCAGATTCTTAACGTTTCAAAATTATACTAATAAATAATATATTAGATGTTTTGAAACGCAAGATAATTTAATTCAATGTATAAATTGCACATTGAATAAATACATACATTTTATTCATCACTTATTCGCAACCAAATTCATCCAAGTGTAAACAACCATTTCGTTGTCTACAAAAAAGGTTGCTCAGAGCACGTTTCATAAAGCGAGACATTAAAACAAATGGACTGGTAGGTATCTTCCATTCGCATGTTTGAATAATTCATGTATACAATCTATAAACCAGACAGCAGAGAGCATTTTACAAAATACACAAATTTTATTGATCTCTTGGGCGTGGTTTCTACACCTACACAATAAAATATTTACATTTTCTTCGTAGTACATGGCCAGCAGTAACAACTTCATCAGTGAAACCTCAGGAACTAAAATTTTACCTACACATACAGTAAATTTTCATGAACGGTGGTGATTGGTAAACATCAGGTGAAGCATTAGCTCAGCTGCCTGCTCTAACATAAAGGATAAGTTAAAAACTACAGAGTTGTGTCAAACAAGAGAAACATCCTTCCACAGATTACTCATAGAATTCATTATTAAGTCTGTTTTTTTTTTTTTATATTTAATGGCGGGCAAACGAGCAAGCCCGTCACCGGAAAGCGGTGATGGACGCCGCCAATAAGCATCCATGCAACCTCTCCCAACTCTCCAGTTTCGGGTGTGTTGCCGACTTTTAAAGGACGAAGAAATTAAATAATAAATAGATGATATAGATAAGTATTGACCACGTAAGATGAATGTTTATAAAAATCATTCCGTCCGCAGCTTTCTCCATCCAGGTGGTTAAAATAAATTCCCCTAAGCATGAGATTTTTCTCCATCTACAGCCCAAAACAATACCATAAGATCACTCCGTTGTAACGGGAAATAAAGACAAACAAAGTTGCAAGAAACAAACACGTTTGCATTTACTGGTAAGGATAAAAACGTAAAAAGCGGTTTCAGTTCGATGCATTAAATAGTTTAAAACTCGGTTAGTGCAAGTTAAATGATAAGTTTGATCATTTGGAACTGATCACATGTGTTCAAAGTTAGTCATAAGCTGTTCTGAAACAATGAAAACGTTCATCGGACGCGTTATTCATTCCCATGACGTGCAAGTTTTAACAGCATTGTAACTTTTCACTTTTTTCGCTTTGTGTCGCGTTGAAAACCTGCAAACTTTGTTTTCTATTTTACTGTTGTTTGCCGTACACTGCAGCGTATGCATAAAAATATTTCGGTAACGATTTATACAATAGAGCAATAGAGGTAATGGGGAATATCTGTCGGCATCTGTGGTGCGGTATTAAGGTATCAATAAAATGGGACGCCATGAGTATCGAGAAGCAATAAATTCGTTTTCAGCTACGTAGAACTAAGAGCTCGGATTATTTCACACCATTTACTCCTTTCATCCACAGTCTTCATAATACCGCTCCTATAAAAGGACCTTCCTAAAGATTGAAGTTTTGACTATACCTACAGCTTAATCGAATTCCGAAAAATCTCTTAGAAAATTTTTCTGATATTAATTTCGAGGGAAAAAATTCTTAAAGTTATGAATAGCGTTGAACATTTTTAAAATTCTTTTTGATTTATGCTGTAATTAGATGTGAAGAGAAGTATTCAAAAATGGCTATTTATAAGTTGCCATATATTCATACATAACAGTTTTGAATATATGTTCATATTTAATTTAAAATGCAGAATATTTTAATAAACGAGTGCACGCTGATTGCAGATTTTCCATAGAATATTCAAACCAGCTTCGCAGCTTGCTGCGTTCACTTCATATAAACTTTTTTAAACCGACCTCGATACATCGTATATGTTATTGTAATCGAATGGAGTATGGGATTCATAAATTACTCGTTCGTCCCATGTTAGCTTTCACGCTTCAATCAAACCGACTGATATGAAACCGAAAATATATTGAACTACCTCCCGTTTGACGCTGATATTTTGGTAATAGTGACCGTGCTTGATGCAAAAATAAAATGTTCCATTGGCGCAATCATAAAGATTGAAGCTACGCTCAGAATTATCACACAATATATTTTGTGATAATTTTTAGCAAATATGTATATTTGTGATCGCCTCCTTGGTACAGTGGTTAACGCATAATGTAAATGTTTCTTTATCACAATTGATTTATGCGCATTCGCATCCAGTGCCATTATACTCGGAAATTGTTTAATCTTTATGAGATCCTGCAACTCTAAGCTCCATTCCTTCGTAACCGTCATCCCCTTATGTCTTACCCCTTAAAAGCGAGAAACGCATTTGGAAATGTTCATGGGCGGTGTTGGAGGCTTACCAGACGAACCACTGGGTTCGTTCTGGTCCTTTATGTCATAGCGTCTAGTTAAGCACTAGCTTGGCTAAAAAAATGAGCGGAATTTATTTTTAATCGCATACATGGAATAATAAAATGCATACTAAGAGTAAACATGACTTATATATATATATATATATATAAAATAGACTTCACAACCCTTCAAAAAAGTGAATACATAGCAAATTAATATAAGAGAAGCATTTTTAATCCATTTTATGAAAAAGATATATTGCGACGTCCGTGTAATAATCTTTCTGCTTTTTACTGTTATTTTGCGAGGTACTGCAGTAGAGGACAATTCGTAGAGCGTATTAGCTTTTAAGTGAGCTCGATAAATTCACTTTGAATTTATTTTTGTACTTAAAATCCAAGATATTTCAGTAAGCTTCGCTCACCTGTCTAAGAGGTAAAGCCAACGTGGTGAGGAACAGATACAAGTGACAGCGGTGGAGATGCGGGTAGCAACCTCAAATCAAATCCAAGTGTAATGGATATGTATTTATGATATATCATTTTGTAAATATATACTTTCTACTATTATGCTACTAATGCATAATTTATAACATACATTTTTTAGCAGAAGTATTGAAAATGCAATATTCCTTTTTTAAATTAAGTATACTTTGCTTATTATTGCAATAAAAACTGAAATTACCTCAAGTTTAATATGACAATGTACAAAGATTTGTCTTCAGTTGTCTTGTAGACTCAATCTTTCGTATCTTTAATCTTCGTAAAACTCTCACTAACCATTGCAATCCTTATTGCAAATGGTGTAGCCATTAGAGCCAATGGCTTAAATTATACCACATTATAATGTAGATATGAGTCATCATAGACCTTCTAATACTTAGACAGGTAATGTAGGAAATGTTTTATTATTTATTTCTCGTCATAGTTCCGTGGCGATGGCTGCGATATTATGTTGGAAAAGGAAAGTAATAATAAAGTGTAAGTTAAGATCGCGACACCGTAACTGCTCACAAAAGGCTTATTACGATGCAAGGAGCAAACAATTTAAGAAAATTTAATGTGTACTGGAAACAAATTGTAACAATTCCCGCGTTATAAACGCGTAAAAAGTTACGGTTATGTTTGTTTTCCGGTAGATTTTTTTCCGCGTTGTTTGATATTTGAAGTAACATTTAATGTTATGAAGATAATTTTAAAGCAATTTGTTCAGAAATCGTAAAGTTAAAATCATGTTTTTAGGATGGTGATAAAATGTCATAGGTGCTAGGTGCTTACATGAAACTTTATCAAGGTTTTTAATATTATAAAATATAATGGAAACACGGTTTATCTACACTAATATAATAAAGAGGAATAATTTGTATTCTTGTTTGTTTGTTTCTAATGGATAAACTCAAAAACTACTAGACCGATTATAAAAAAATTCCTTCACCATTTGAAATTTGCAACTTCGCTGAGTGAAGTATATGTACCACGGGCGAAGCCGGGACGTACTGCTCCTGCATTCCTTAGTTTTAATTTTTAATGCAAGGAAGTCAAAATACGTGCTGTGTAGTTAATGTATCTAGTGCACTTGTATTTAATTTCATCCGCGGTGTCCAGACGCAACTTCTATTATATGGTACGCAAAACATGTTTATAAAAATTGCTTGCCGCCATAATACATCATTTTACATTCGTCTCTTGTTATGTGAAATGTGTGTTTCCTGTATCTTTCTAGATTTAAATAACATATTAAACTACGTTAGCAAAGTAGCGCATCCCGCGAAGCTCACAAATTCTCATAAAGACTGAGAAAAAATGAGCTTTACCCTAAACACAATTTGAATTTAAACAGAGAAAACTTATCTTGCTCACAATCAACATTACCTATAAATACAACGAAAGATCCAGCAACTAGAAAAAAGCTGAGATAAATACGATTTAGGACAAGTGTTGGCCATTGTTAGCCAGCGTTTCCACCAATTCCATTGTGCATGAGCTAATATGGCGGTCCCGAATGGAAGCGTATCTATATATCTGACTATATATTATTACATTGTAAGGTAACCGGTAACAAAGCCGCAATTCCTTTGTTACAGCCAAGGCGAACCGAATTTGAGATTTTAATTAGCATATTTGTATGCGTAAGTAGAGAGCTAGGATAAATACGTGTAGATTAGTTCACTTGTGTACGTAATGTCGTTATGTTCGAGTTACTTTTTTGTTCATTGCACGTGCATGGATATATTTTATTCGTTTCTAGTGTACTGTAGATGTTGCTTCGGTTCCACATAATATAAAAATTGTGTAGTTAAAGATATACGTGAAATTGTCTTATTTCACGAAGTATAAAAATAAAGTATCTATGTCTAAATAAAAAAATAATAACAATAAAGATGTTTTAAAGTTTAGTAGTTTCAATAGCATTTAAAAAACATATTAATCTGAAGATATTAATAAAAGTTTCTCTACTCTAGTAATATTATTTATGGATAATATTGTTTGAAATAAATATACTAGTAAACAATACTATTAAAGTCCTTATTAATTGCTTTCCTGTTAGTCCTCTTAACAGTAAACGGGACGGTCATTGAATTCTCAAACAATGGAAGTGAAAACTACAAATTTCCAATATGTTGAGTAGAAAATGACTGTTCACTGTTAGACACTTTGTAAAGTCGAACAGTTTATGAGAAAACTTATGGACACGATGTGGCCGTAGGAGCAAACTTGGGGACAAGTGCTGAAGACGTGACTTCCTTCCATTAAGTGACCTGAATTCTTACCATTACTCGGTTTAAGATCCTCAGCGCTTATACAATCATAGGACAGCATGGTTTTAGCGTAATTGCTGAAGGCTCCTCGTTATTATCTAATGGGTCAGTTTACTCATGAGACTCGTAAGGTACAATGTCTGCTTATTCGTTTTATAGTTAAGCGAGTAAGGTTGATGTCAAGAACAATTTTTTATTTTAAATAGGAAAGTACCTTATCTTTATAGTTTCGTTCTGTTTCTGCTTCATTATGTAAGTTTGTGGACAATTATGGACTGGAAGTATGTAGTGACTATAAAATATTACAATTCTATATTTGTTTACGTTATGGATTGTTTGGGTATATGGAGTATATATGGAGTGTTTGGGAAACTCAATTGAAGAACCAACCGTAGATTATCATTGTACTTCTGCCATTGTTTAATGATAGATATTTCTAAAGGTAGTGAGAAGTAATGTCGAATCGAAAGTTCGCTTAATACGGACCTCTTTAAAAATACATTTTCTCAGAGTTGTCTTGATCTCGTTATCATGTCATTATGTCATGAATAAAATATCAAAGAAAAAAATGAAAAAACTTTTGCAATCTGATTGTATAGTGAAAAATATAGTGATTAATAAGAGGAGAGTATATTTTGTTTATTTTTAGTTTGTTTGTTATTACAATAAACTCAAGCGAAAACTTTTATACGCGGTAACTTTCTAAGCATTTATGCAAAGTAATTTTTTCACTTCTTGTTTTATAATCAGCCATGTGCAAATTAGCAGTTTTTGGCTTTTTAAATAAACGTTATACATACTTATAAATATATTCACAACCTACCAAGAGTAAAATAAATTGTTCTATGTTGTATTAAAAGTATAATTAAAAATAGTGTTTTAATTAGTTTTATTTTAATGTATCGTTAATGTTGAGTTATTTACTCTGAGAAGGATCTCTGTTATCTGTCTCTTTCTGATACAAAAATATAATAGCATCTGCTTTATCATTAATTTCAATGCGGTAATTGCCCGATAACGACTGTTCGTGATGTAATATGGAATGCTCCTACGAAAAACGAAACGACCACCAACCAATACCAACCTAAACCTTCCAGAAAAGTACGAGCGGCGGTGAGATTACTGCGGTCCATGGAAGTGAACAGTAATCACGGCTACCGATTTTACTCCATTATTTGAATGGGCCAACAAAATCATGCGATCTGGTCCTGTTGGACACTTTCTAGCAGAGTATGGAACTCTGCTAGAAGTCACAGCTATTTACAGATAAATCACGATCGTCCCATGTTCTTAAGGTAAACGTTACACAGTACGTCGATCAAATTCAATTAGATCTACGCAGAACAACTATAGAATCAGAATACACGGATTGTCGCCTCTTTCAGAAAATGCAGCGAATTCAGTTTTTATACGAATTGTTGTGGTTTCAAAAAAATTGATAATGTCTCTCATACAGCTTGTTTTTATTCCATTTTAACATATGCCCGTCATTTTTTAAAAACTCTATAGCACTTTTTAAAAAATACTTATTTATCAGTTTTTATAAAAATGTGCAGCTCATAAATGATTAAAATTTTGTTATATATATACAGATTTTTTTTACAAATACTTTTGTATGGAGTATCCCACATTACCTAACCTTTTTGATTTAATTAAAAAATATCTCAGTAGGACATAGAAGGCTGATCAACTACTTGTCCGAAAGGAAAATCGATCAGTGAAACAGATACATTTGATACAATTATGTCATACCCCACAAGGGGACATGAGAAACATTTTTATAATACAATAAAGTTTAATAAATGTTATATAATAACTAAATAAACAGTATGTAAAAGGTTCAGCATAAATTAAGGAATTCAAAAAAATATCTAGAAGTATTTTCTAAGGTGATTTTCTAGAACACAAAATGTACGTTAATTTTTTTATAAAATAATGTAACTAACGTTAATATTTGACTTTTGGCGAATACTCTATTTACTAAACATAGTAATATGGATATCAAAAGCTCGAGCTGCAATATTTAACTTACGTTTAAAGTGAAGTTCATCTATTTGTATTATGCTTGTTAGTATTTACAGATTTTCCTTTTTATAAAACTGTTACAGAGCCAAAATGAAACTTTACTGTAAGAAGTATTTGCTTCTGCAAAATATATTTTTTGTGTAAGCGCTATTGAAATCATTCTGTCACGATAGTTACGTATACATAAAAATAATGACAAATAATTGGGGTAAGATATATATTTTATTTTTTAGCACAGTCTGGGTTAATAGAATTATACCTATAGAGCAATTTTCATAAAATAACAATGTTTTCAAGAACTTTAATGTTCTAGGAATGGAAAGTTTACAAAACAACAACGTTGTCTTATAAGTAACACATAATAACAATTCTCTTTGCGTTTGTTTTTTATTATTTAGAAATGTGAAACATCACTGTTAGTTTGAACCAGGATAGCGTTATTCGTGGAAAGTTTATAAATAGTTACGTGAAATATTTATTCATAAATATGATTCTACTATCTACATTAAATCTATCAGTATCTAAATATATCAATACAGTTATAAGATATATGTTATTATAGTAATAGTAATGCTATCGTATTCTACTGAGAACTTGCTTCTGTTTATTCAACTGTAGACAACTTGCTTCAAAGATAAGCTGATTAGCGCTAACACAATCATTTAAATCAGCTTGTAGCTTTAGTAATATTATAATTTGTAGAAGGCGATACATATATAGTACATATGACAGTAAATGTAGCCTGACAGTATATAATATAAACTATCATAAAGAGTATTATATTATAGTTTTGTATTTATGTTTGTAATGTTTTCACGTAACAACTATTGGAGTGATTTCAAAAATTCTTTCACCATTACAAACCTGCATCTTTAGTAAGTTACATAAGGTATGTTTTGTTTATTGGTGCGGGCACGAGAAGCTAGTTACAAAAAAAAACAATTTTTTAATGTTATCGTCGGCAATGGAGCTGGTGGGTCGCCTGATAGTAAGCGTTTCCATCGCCCACGAACATTTGGAGAGGCGTAAAGTCGATTGCAAACCTCACGCCTCTACAAATGGATTGCCGACTACAAATTGGAAAGGGATTAAGAAAGGATTGACGAGAGCAATAAAGGAACGGACCGGGAAGGGTAAGAAAAAGAATATGGGTCGATAATACAAACACGACACAATGAAGAATGAAGAGGGTTGTATACTAAATAGAAATCTGTTTAATAAACAATAATTTCTTTGTGGCAAAAATCATTTATATTGAAGTAATAAAGCCATCTGAAACAAAGTCTGTCATAGAACAACAAAAGAAACCTTTACATCCTTGTCACTTGAACAATCACGCTTATTTGTTTCACAACAACGCAGTTTTTGATCTTCTTGAAAATAGTTGCCAATCGATTGCAGAACATGATGGCAGCGTACTAGTTCCGTTCCCAAAGATGCTTAGAACACTTATTGTTCTCGGAACCAGTATTTCGTATTTCATTTCCAAACGCTGTAGGATCTCAAATCGAATGGCACGACATCGTGCGGTATGCAATAGCAGAAAATACATTTCACAATAAGATAACCAATCAAGCACTTACGACTAGTCGCCTAACCGAATGGAATAAACGAATACTTTAAAACGAATCGCGTAAGTTAAGGGTAACATTCTGTCTATGGCAGCCGCACTAAAGAGGCTTAGAAAACATGAAAAATAGTTATTTTCCACACAGACTCCCCGCAACGATTAATCATTCTCGCAGCGGGGTATAAGGATTGATCTGCGTCCAATGAAAACATTCAGTTCGTTTTGTAAATTGTTTAACTAAGTACATGAAAACAAATAGACTATTTTTACCTTAGAAAACAGGCAAATTATTGTATAGCGAAAAAAATGTTCTGTTTTCCAAATCCATTCAATAAGGCCCTACTTACTAAAATATCATGACTTCTTCATCAGTTACTTTTATTTGCCTTGATTTTTCTGAGAGATTTTTTTTATTTTTTTATTCATTATAGGCATTGAATTCAAACAGTTGATTATTATATACCAGGGAAACCGACTTGTTTTCATACATTTGTTTTATGTTTTTTTTTCAATTACTTATTTAGCGGAATAAAAAGAAACATCTAACTCTTCAAGGCTCACAACGTGAACTTACTATTAATTTTCTTTATTTCAATGTTCCAAATAACGAATATATGATTATTAAGAAAAAACTTTGCCTTAAGATTATCAGAAATAGACCACATATAAATTGGACTACACGGAATGCACCAGATGTCAAAATAAAAAGTAGAATCATCAAAGTTGGTTCATCGAGTCGAATTCGTTAAGGTAACACACATACATAAACAAACTGTAGCATTAGTCGCAAGTCGTAAAGACCTCAGCTTTTGTTGAAGTTGGTTGAAGGTATAAATAAAAGCGATAAATCAATTATTATGATCAATGGCTGTGACTTATAACTGTACTTTATTATGTAAAAAAAAAGTAAGATCGTTTGCAGACCATACGCCTCTACAAATGGATTACCGACTTCGAATTGGAACGGGATTGAAAAAGGATTGACAAGAAGAATAAAGGTAAGGAATGGAAGGCTAAGGAAAAGAACATGGGCCTCCGGCTCTCCTCGTACTTACTCGTACTTCCTCGGTGCGAGCTGGCCCAGTTCGTGCCGAAGCGTTTTCGACTACCGCAATAGTACGATAATAATGAAGTGAAATCAGGAAAACTTCTAAAAACACGTTTATTTTTAAAAATTTACTTACACTATTCTAATACCAAATAAGGATCAACATAATTGTATTTAAGGCTTCCATTAAAATTTAATGAATTTTGTCAGGGCGTTTTCAGCGCAAACAACTTTCATTGAATATTGCTTTCCCATTTTAGTACCAGTAGTATTTGCGATCCGCCAAACATTTATATAATTCATTTCACACCTTTCAATCAAATCGTAACAAGGAAACTAAATTTTCCTTTGAATCGTATTCCAAGAAAGAGAGCTGCAAATAATTGTATTCCATCAATGTCTATAATGGACGCAAAAAGAAATAATTGCAAACGATATCTTGGTGACGTTGAGTGACACTTCCTAAGCCGGGGATGAAATCCATTACGGAACGTCCCCAGAGGATTAATTCTTTTTCTTATCCCATTGTTAGTCAGTTTATTGGTCTGTTTGCAGAAACATTTAATGTCAAATTGGTAACAAGAATTAGTTCTTAAATTTTAATCTCCTCCAGTAATACAATTTTAGAAGCACGCAAGTGCACACGTATGTTTGATCCTCAAACTTTGTTGTGTAGTAGTGTACGGTTCTACGATTCCTGGTCTTCCTCAATTTCTGCATGAACTCATTCCAGACAGTACAAAAACTTGGCAAATTGGATCTATCGATATATTCTTCGGGAATGGGACAGGTATTAGTTAGGTAGAAGTCGAGAATAGAATATAATGGAAACTATATCTTCTATGACTTTTCAACTGATTTCAAAAAAGGAAGAGATTAGTTCAACAGAATTTTATGACTCTTTTTTATTTGTTAGCTCGTGCCTGACTTGTATTCTCAATCAAATTTGGTCTAGTTCTCACTATTAGGAGACGGTTTTTTAAATTTTTGTTACAAATATCTATTACTAGCTTTTCGCTCGCGGCTTCGCCCGTGTAGAATTCGCTTATATCGCGCGACATGGTAAGGAGTATTTTCTTCGCATTAATAAGTATGGTTTGTTCTTTCCCACGTTTAGCTCCATTTTCATACCAAGTTTCATCAAAATCGGTTTGACAATAACGAACTTTCATACAAACTTTCATCGCCTCTTTCAACCCTTTTTTCGCAATAAAAAGTGTCCTATGCCCTTTCCCAAGTTCAGTTCTCTCTTCGTATCAAATTTTATCAAAATCGAATCAGTGGTATAGGCGTGAAAGCGTAATAGACAGACAGAGTTACTTTCGCATTTATAATATTAGTAGGGATACTAAGTAATTTTAGACGGCTTTATTAAGTAAGCATTTAATAAGGCCGTTTTATTGTGGACGACACAATTTTTCTTCATTTTAATATTAGCTATATGACCTAGATAAAACTAACCAGAGCCAAACAAATATAATAAATATTTAATGTATTATTTAATATAATGCATCATTTGTTTATGTCATAGGGGGCAACTGAGCTGGTGGTTCGCCTGATTGTAAGCGATCACCACCGCCTATGAACATTCGCAGAGCGCTAAGGGCCAATGGAATAGATCGATGCTTGGAAAGGAGGAATGGACTCCAAAGGTGAGAAAAAGGAAACGGGCCTTCGGCTTTCCCACTTACCGTACGAAAAACAATAGCAGGCTATTATTTCACGCCAGTTTTCTGTGAGGGTTATAGGCAATTTGTATAGTATCGCCGTTTACAAGCGTTAGCACCCAATACGTTTTCCTTAAAAGTACTTAAATTATTGCAAACCACTGAAACGTCTTTTTCTTGTCATTTTATTTTCTTTATAATAGGAATGATATTCAACTAGCTGCGCCCCGCGGTTTCACCCGCGTAAGTCCGTATCTCGTAGGAATATCGGGATAAAAAGTTGCCTATATGTTATTCTAGTTGTCCAGCTATCTACGTACCAAATTTCATTGCAATCGGTTCAGTAGTTTTTTCGTGAAAGAGCAACAAACACACACACACATCCTTACAAACTTTTTCATTTGTAATACTAGCTGCGCCCCGCGTTTTCACCCGCGTAAGTCCGTATCCCGTAGGAATATCGAGATAAAAAGTTGCCTGTATGTTATTCCAGTTGTGCAGCTGTCTACGTACCAAATTTCATTGCAATCGGTTCAGTAGTTTTTGCGTGAAAGAGCAACAAACACACACACACATCCTTACAAACTTTCGCCTTTATAATATTAGTAGGAAGTATCCTATCAGGATTATGATTGCAGTACTTAGTTTTCATAAGGATACCCGTTCAATTTTTGAAAAGCGATAAGTTTTGCTTTCGGAGATATAAATTTTGACATAAAACCTATGAAATAAGTTAAAATTCAACCAGACATAAATGAAACGTTTCTTTTTGCTGGGAAACGGAGAGTAACATAAAATATTTGTTCATTCAGCTATTTGATTTCAATACAACATCGATGTTAAAACCTGATACTTATTCATAAGTTGCTTTTAAACCTTAAAATGGATAAAGATAAGATTTTCATCGTTTCAATATTTGTGGCGAATAATCAACTTGAGAAATATATACTTATCGAATATATAATTCTTATCGTGATATTTTTATACATACTTATTCGTGAATAAAAATTTGTATGGTGAATGATGAGTGAGTTCTGTGATAATATATGTTGTATTTGAGGCTTTCAGACTCAATAACTTAAATTAACTACATATCTACCCACTATTATACCACCACCCATACTACACTATAACCTAATACATAATAAACTATACTGTTTAAGTTTAATGTAATAAAAAGCAGTATTGTTCAAGTTGAATGTACGTAAATTTTAAAACGCCAATAAATTATGAACTATATTTGAAATTTTATTGGAATTGCGTACAGATAAATCACAAGTGAAATATTTTGTTGATGTAATAAAATGTCCCAAAGCAACCAATCCACGTATCCTAGAGGATTTATTAAAACAGGTCAGGCCGGTGAAAACGTCTGAAATATTGGACATGTCGGCTAAATTTATAGACATAATATGTTGTAGGTACGAGAAGCTCAATTTCTGAGAGTTTACTGTGATTTTTTGTATAGAAAAAATGGATGGCATAAAATTTACGGACACTATCCGTAGCCAGAGGTTAGTCACGATGTGACAAATGTTGCCGTTTCAATATAAAAAGTATGATATATGAGTGAAATTGCCTTATTGAAATTTTTGGGTAGCAGAATAAATTTGAATTAATCAACTTATCGATATCGAGACATATACATGTTTAAAGAAACGTTAATAAATAGAATGTGGATGATGATATGTAACTGTTAATTTATAACTGTATTGTACTGAATTTGTTTAGAAATATTAGGCAGACATAAGGAAAACTTAAATAAATGTTTTCATCATCATATAAACTTCACTATCGAGTATACAATAAACATTTCATTTTTACAAAGCTATACATTAAATATCGTATCAATAGACTATAACATTTAAAATACATATGATTTATAATTGTTAATTATACTGTTGCAAGGATTATCTTGGTTTGACAATCATATCCCATTGTTATAAATCAACTATGATTAAAAAATTATTCCACATAATGTGCAAATAGTGGAAAAGTAAAATTTTCAAAATTTCATAGCTAAAATAGAAATCATATTAGTGGTTGTCTCTTTTCAATGAGGTTTTATTTTCTTGCAATTGCAAATTGCAAAATTATACTTGTCTTGAAATTTAACAGACCATAATATAAAAGTGATATTAAAATTAAATCTTGATCAGGGGCAATGATGATTTCTCATCTCAAAAAAGGGTTTTCAAAACTATTTATTGTATATGTGTAAACTTAAAGACGCATTTGAATAAATGTTAGGTATAGATAATTGAGTTTTTTTTTAATTTGTACATTAATGGTATCAATATGTACTCGTACCAACAAATATCCTAAATATCTCGGCTACATTGTTATTATGTTATTTGAAGCGAGTACTGTTGATAAGGGCTATTGGATATAAAGATGTAAGCAGGCGGTCTTCCAGCGCTGTTCTGAGCTGATGATAGCGATTATGTTTATGGGACAAGCGGTTCTTATAAGTCCCAAACGCGTCTAAACCTCGAGGCGTTACGGGCATAAAGTGCTGCTATGTATCATTTTTATGGGTGCAGACAAAGTGAATTTGCGGCTTGAGATAACTTCAATGCGTTAGTCATTTACATGTAACGATCCTAGTTTGTTGATGTGTTAATTACGTACATGACTTAAATGTGGTAATCATATAATGATATATGTTATATGATATCACTTTACTTCTCATGTGTAGTATATATGTAGTAAATACATAATTCTTTATACACTTATATCATGAGTATAAAAGGTTTTATATAAAGGTTTTAATTTTGATGAAATTGGCAGTTTTTGTTTAAGAAAAGTTATTTTTATATACTGATCTGTATGTAAATATTTCTATCAAGATAATATATTTTACACAGGCGTAGCTGGGGAGAGGTTATATCGTATACTGTTAGTGTAGGTCAAGCATGCTTTGAGGCCATTTACTTTACACCTACCCCTATTACCACACGTAAGCATCAAATCAGCGCCATGATGGTATGATTTCATTATATTACCATGTTCTCTAAAATAAGCCAAGGTTTCTGTATTACTATCCTACAATGTCATCCAGATTCAAACCATCTGATGTCAACAAATTCAAGATTTGTAGACGCTTGGGTGTGACATGTGTCACTAATCAAGTGTTATGTCGGTTTTCGTATAAGATTTAAAGTATGAACGTACATTATTAATATTATTTAGGTGGCAGTTTTATATGTTAAATATATTTAGGTTTATGAATATATGCCTACTAATACTTCTAGGGAAAGAAAATGCACATACATGAGACAGATGAGCCACGATTGTTCATATTAGTGTTTCAACTACTAAACGGATGAATAATGTAATGTAGTATATATTCTTCAGTAAATAAGTTTCATATTTGCAATGATGTCGCAAAATCCAGCAATATTATAAAATTATTTAAGCACGAAAAATTTGCATGTCACAAACGTTCGTATTTATGAAAGATAAACTCTCTGGGTAACTGAAAACATGCGCTTAATTAAGTGTAATCTGGAATGCTGCAGCTCCACCCGATTCCATTAACAAACTACGCAGCTAATCAAAATGTTGATATATATGGTATTATTTTTATACATTTTCTACAATGATGCGCAGTATTTATATTTCAACCGTTGGGTTAAACTTAAGCTGGTTTTATAAATAATTTCATAAAACAAAGGGTGCGAATTTTAAGAAATAAAAATTGATATGGAAATAACATATCATTTAATATCAATTTTGTTTCATAAATTGATCATGGAAAGCGGTGAAAATTCTGCAATAGAGATGTCGACGAATATAAAATGTTTAGTAATTGCTGGATTATATTTTCAATAGGATTTTAATACAATAACTACCAATAAAGATTGCTGATTCCTTTTAAATGCAAAATTTATAAAAAAATAAGGTTTAGCCATAATATTTTTTGCCCAATTTATCACCATCCATATAACTTCTAAATTGCTCAAATTGTCGTTTTTATCCGAATTTTATCGACGATTGAACAAAACTTCGAAATTAGTGAGTTTCTGCCCTCTGGCTTCTATTGTCGCTTTTTACGAGCTTTATTCAACAACTGGAAAATCGGCCATGTTATCGCAAAAATGTAAATTAAATTATTTGCTCCACATTAATTAATTTTGGACTTGCCACACTTTTTAGGTACAAACACGAGATAAATTCGACACAAAAGTACCTATCGGTATCGCTATTTTCATAATTTCAAGTAATCATTGGAATCATATTAACTTTTAAGATTTTATTAGAACTTAAAATAGATTCTTATTGTGGGAGTGAGCACGTTTCGGCACGAATTGGGCCAGCTCGCACCGGGGAAGTACCACACCCCCACAGAATACCGGCGTGAAATAGTGGCATGCCACTGTTTTTCGTACAGTGAGTGGGGGAGCCGGAGGCCCGTTTCCTTTTCCTCACCCGTTCTAGTCCATTCCTTCTTTCCAGTCGTTAAGTCCCTTACCCCATAAAAACGGTCAGCGCATTCACAGAGGCGTACTACCCATACCATCAGGCGAACCACCAGCTCAGCTGTCCGCTATGACAAAAAAAAAAATCTTTCGTTAACACACACCATCTGGAGATCACCAAATGTTGTGTGACAATCATCAGCCCATATATGTTCCCACTGCTGGGACACAGGCCTTCTATGAGGGTTGCATATTAATTCTATATTTTTTCTTATAATCTTAAGCTATTATATGCTTCTCATCTCTTCTTTGAAAATAATATTCAATATAACATCATGCTACATCCATCCTTGTTTTAATTTTATTTCCATTTACACACGAACATGAAACGCATATATAAAGAATTATTGTAAAAATAGAGGTACCCAAAATCCACCAAGTTTTGCATGATAATATAGCAGAAGAATAAAAAGGTTCCTGCGCGAGTCGTCACCGAATCGGCTGACATTTTTCAGGAAAGCTATAAAGAAAAGACACAGACATGTTAACTTATTTTTTTGTTGTATCCATAATCAATTTAAGATAATATATCAATATATCCGATTTTCCTTGTCATCTGTTGAGAGACAGGATCCAAACCTAAAAATAAAAATTTGCCGTCAAATTATTATTTTCTTTCTCTTTCCTCATCACAAGGTTGTATTCCTTCTCTGAACTCTGAATATCTATTTTGCTGCACTAGTTGTGATTCCACGTTGTATAAAACAAACGAAACTCCAAGGCTATTTCAAACATGCATCCCCTTACTAACAAGTTCGTTTATTTTGTAACATAGTATGTATAATATCAAAATTCAACTGAGAGAAGAAGTTTGCGGAGAGCCTTTGATGTTAAGTAACTAAATTGTTGTTTGACTTGTAACTGGGAAATAAGCTTATAATCAAAATAATACAATCTGCCGTAAACGAACAAGTTGGAACATTAATCAGAATTTTTTTTAGTCTTATTACTCCGATATAGGAAACCTTGTATAATATGTGTTATTAACTTTTCGATTGTAATTTGTTTTTATATTTACTAAGGACAGGCTCATATTTTTCTGACATGTTCTTATCAGCTTATCAAACAGTGTCAAATAGGCTATCAAGGACATTAGCCAGCGTTGAAACAGGCTCTAAATATTTGTTGAATATTTTTTGGCATACTAGAACTTATTCCAGTATTTCTCTATTTATAAAAAGACTTTGTATATTCGATAGAAATATAATATCTAAATATTTTTTTGCCAACTACTGTATATATAATAAGAGATATTCTAATTACATGAATATTCATCAAATAAGCATTTGCGTGTGCAAGATGTTATCTACATGTATTAAAATTTTAATTCGAATTATGTTTTGATAATCCGTAATCAAAACATTATACAATGATTTTTAATAATTAATTTTATTGCCGTCAAAAACAATTTTGTTATTATCTGGTTGGAACATGAAAATAAATATTTATCAAAAAGCAGAACGCAGTTGTATTTGGCAGGTGTGTATTTTATTATTTGTGATATTATAAAAGGCACGATTTATTTATTTATTTATTAATATAGTGAAGTCCCGTGTCCCCTAGTGGGGTATGGGGCAGATGATGTACATCCGTTTCACTGATCGATTTTCTATAGGGACAAGTACGTGATCAGCCTTCTGTGTCCTGCCAGACCGAGACATTTTTTTTTGTGCGTCCCCACCGGGAATTGAACCCAGGACATAATTTTCATTTTACTCTTAACTATTTGAAAAACATTTGATTTATATCTATTCAAGGATGTATTGAATAAATCTGTCTTCGGTAGCAGAGCGAGCAAATCGTTTACTATGGTTTATATTATTTTTAAAAAATTGGCAATTAATTAGATTAATGAAGTCATTAAATTAAGCACCGCGACACAGAAATTGTCAGACTAACCTTGTGAAGCTTTTTGAAAAGGTTTCTCATAAATTTCCTCTTCCAAGAATAGCTAATCTTATTTAAGGCTTCAATTACAAAGCAATTACTTTGTTATAGTTTTTAATATTTAATTCGTCTTTTAAGTTAATTAACATATATTAACGTATATATAATATAAATGATCCATTATTTTTACAATGTTTAACTAATATGCATACTTTAATGTCACAAATAATATATTTGTTTTTTAGCTTATGTTCATTCTAACTCCGTTTGTATTTTTTATATTACTATTCTTGGGTATCAACACAATATCATATGTTATTTCGATATTGAATATTTATATAATAATACAAAAACAGATATAAAAGAAATGATGATGTAAAATGTTTAATAAATTAAAACAAATAGGTATTCACACAAAAGCACAATTTTAAAGCAAAAATTGAAAAACCACACACAACTTTAAAGCTAAACGTTCACATAATGTGAAAAAGATTACAAAAGTTGAACCTTAATTTATTTTTTATTAGAAGCACTTTGCTTTTAATAAGCATGCATGAATTACTTTTACTTTACCTACGAGTTCGTGAATAAATAAAATGAGAACCGGGGCTACACCATTCCTTCCCTCCCTTTGTGCTCATACTTACTGGCATGCGTAATGGGATACCCTAACAAATCCCTCGCAAAGGTTCTTTTGTGCTTAATAAAAATCAGTACAATGGGTACAGCAAGATCTGCATAGGAGGTCTGTTATCTCAACCAACAAAAAGGCTCCCGTGTTCTATGTATACTTTTGTCAAGGTAATGAGCATAACCTCGCGGCCTATATTCAACTTTTAATTAACGTCCGCTTGCGTTAAATAAAAATTAACTCGTTGTCCCCGTATGCATAAATGTTTTTTGTTATTGAATCGAAAAATTGTAAACATTTCCGTAGCATAATATTGCACTAGGACCTTTCACATGCTCTTTAAATTTAATGTTATGATTTTACAGCTTTAAAATAGTCCACAATTATTCAATACTAGCTGCACCCCGCGGTTTTGCCCGCGTAAGTCCGTATCCCGTAGGAATACCGGGATAAAAAATTTGCCTGTATGTTATTCCAGTTGTTCAGCTATATACTTACCAAATTTCATTACAATCGGGTCAGTAGTTTTTGCGTGCATCAATATGCAACTGTGAAATTAATTAATCATAATCTGCATAATTCAATCTGCCCAGATATGACATCTTTGAGTATGAGTCTTTACGAAGTATAGTTTTAAATATTGCCCCAATGAAAATAAAAAATACAGCATTTTGTGTTCTTATTTTTCCATATTAAGCTATACATGTAGTATGTGTAAACTAACACACAAATATTTATTTCTTCAACTATGCTTCTTTTTTAAATAAGCGCTTTTGAATCGTCAAAATACATAAAAACCATCGGATAATAAGTCGTTAAGTTATCTATATAACAGCAAAGGTTAAAAATGCAATGCAAGTTTGTAACTAACTATTTTACACAATACTTCTTACAATGTGTTCGATAAAAGTTTCATTTAATCGTTAATGAGTTAATGAGTTAGTTATCACGGTGAGAATGATCCATTTTGCGACTAAATTGGCGTAAAATTAATCTTATTATACACGGTCTTTTAACTGTCCAATCATTAGAGAGTCATCCGGTCTGTTAACTAGCTAAGTAGCGTTAATCGTAGCTGAATCAATCAAATGTCGAAGCTCGAGTGAATAAAATTACTGCACAACTGGTTAAACCTAAGCGAGTTAAATGAAAGACTGAGTATACGTAAAAAGTAGGTATGTTTCATGGTCTCATTTGTGGTTCACACAAATATTTTCTAGAAACATGTTTTTTAACAGTTAATTTTATTCTTCATCAGCTCATCATAACAATCAGTTATAAACAGACAATATGTCATTTCCTCCGTTACTATTTAAATAATGAAAAACCTTGATGTAATCTTATCATTGCACAAATACAGTAACCACTGTATATTTATATGAAAATTATATTACGACCCGAATTATGCGGACTAGAAACATCCTTTGAAGTGGGTTTCAGTCGTTTTGTAATAATGTTTAATTCCTTATAATAGATCCATTAGACACCTAAAGTTTCTCGATGTAACCTGAGCGGTCGAGCCAAAAATATCAAATAATGATGTTAACAATACAAGTTTACGAACGCTCAGTATGTGGTTATTACTCATAGCGACACGGAAGTGCAGACAGGGACATCCGCGATTGCAGCGTTCGCCGTGCAGTCCTGTTTGTCAATGTCCTGTGATAAATCGCTCGGGACCATTGCCAAAACTCCACACATGTGCACTACCTTCACCGCAACTTACCTTCGGATTTAAAAATCGCTTAACTGAACTCTGTACGAAGCTCTAAAAGATTAAAAGGATTAGCAACCCGTGCAGCATATTTGGTTGGATTACTTTCACAATGGTGAGAATAATCCGACGAAAGTTGATATTGTTCTTGCAATTACTGCGATTAAACGTTTATTATTTAATAAGTAGATTTGATAGTTATTCTGTAACTGTTTATATTTATTTCAAATGAAGTTTCTTTTTAAATATAAAAACAGGCAACTGAGCTTGTGGATTGCCAGATGTTAAGCTATCATCACCGCCCTTGAACATTTGCAGACGTAGGACTTTTAAATGTGTTTCTCGCGTATAAGGGATAAGGGGTATCCCTTGGAATTGAAAACGAGAAAAAAAACAATTACAGGAATGGTTTAGGAACGGAAAGCTTGAATGAAACACGCTTAAATTATTTGTTCTGGTAACCCAAAATTACTACTTGGTGGATCATATCTAGCTAAATAAAGAATAAGAAAATAATAAAGAAATCATAAGACGAGTGTGTATCCCATTTTTTCGTATTCACGTAATAGGATCATTAAGCGCAAGTTAAAATGTAGTTGACTCGATGAATCCACAAAACAGAACGACACGTTTTACAGAAAGATACCATGGTACAGAGTCGGAGCATAGACGAGATATCAATGGCGACTAATCTGTCTGCAGCGACACTACGTATATTGCTGCTGTTCCGATGCGGAAACGACAATTGTAATGAAATGTCAAACAAATGTAGCACGTTTCCACGTATAATTCTTACAAGTCATATTTAGTATGTTCTTAATTTACGAGTATTTTGTCAGCCGAACCAATGGTACGATAGTTACTAGATGTCAAAACTTGACAATTTGATAGATTCAAATAAGAAAAGTTTCCGAATAATTTATTTATTAAACGTTTGTTTGAGTTTTAGTAAAAATAACATAAGGCTTAAATCTATGTAAATAAGTATAAAATGTCGTATTAGTTACATCACTTATCTCAAGCAAGGTGGAACGGATTTCCATCATGTTTTATTCGTCGAACTTGTCTCCTCTCACAACTTTAAAAAAATCAAGTATATATTATAAATATGACTACATTCAAAACACAGAAATATTGTTTTAACGCTAAATAATAAAATATATATTTTTAGACGGCATTGTGATATTATAATTGGGAATTCCGAGCTTTTTATACATGAATTTCCTCATTTAGCTGACAGGCATTATTAAAAATATAAATTAAAGCTAATATAAGAAGCCTTCGCTTTTGGATTTTTTCGTATGGATCAAAGCGTTCGCTTGTATTCAAATTATATCAAATGAAACATTATATACTTTGAACATTTCATTCGAACAGATAAAAAATCCGAAGAAAATAATTATTTTGGCAAATATTCCTATTCTTGCACCTTCTTATTGAGCTTGGTTTATAGGGTTCTGTACTGAAAACGTAAAACGGGACACAATTGATAAGATCTTGCGACAGCAACACACATACATGTGTGGTGAACAATTGATTTTTAGAAATGACGTGTTCTTTTCGTCGCTATTTTTGAAATTCTAATTGATTTTTTGCAGTTTTTTTCTAATATTGTTTTGCTACAATGTTATACAGTTCCTTAGAATATATTATACAGTTCCTTAGTATCCTTAGAATAAATATTTACAATTTTAATACTCTGATATTATATATGAGTTCATATTATTTGTTGTTCTGAATATATCCATCATGCTATTTATAAATGCACGAACTTTAATAATCAGAAATTATTACTTATAAATACATTCTAATACTAGTGGGCGAAAGCACAACATACGCAACGTAGTGAAAACAAACAAACTTGCAATGAAAAGAAAGTATCTATTATAAATTTAATTTCGTTCACAGATTCTAAGATACGTTGCTATAAACGACATAATAAAAAAATTGTTCGATATTCTTTAACATTTTTATAAATTACATTGAAAGGCATTCAGGCGTCCCTATTCAATGATCGAAGTTCGCTCGTATTTCTTCGCTTACGTAATTCAAGTTTGTTAATGAAAGACTCTTGTAACCTTAAGCCTAGTAAGTCAGAAAATTAATTTAAACTTAAACTAGAATAATTACGAAGACACTGCTAAGCTATATATTACGATTTTGAAGACAACACTAATACTTAATGTAAATTTGACTTTCTGCAATTATTGTAGCTTCATGTACCTATTTCAAATATCTTGAAGAATAGAGGTCGAACATTATATTTCATATTTTAACAATAAATTTTTGGAATATACGAAAGTGAAAAAAATTGTTTACGTAAAAGTAATAATGCTAAAGAAAACTACTGTTCCTATATATTTTTTAACAAAGTACATACGACCATAAGGTATTTATTATAAGGATAGGTTTACAATGCATTGATAGCAATTGCAATCAGATAACTATTTACGGGCTCATATTATTAATGGGCTTGCTATCAAGTTACGACTCTCGCAATCGAGAGACCTAAAGCGAAGAAACTAAAAAAAGCTTAACACACTTGACTTTACTTGCGTGTAAGTTGCAACTTTACGGTTGTGAAGCAACTTAGAAACTTTTAAATTTATTTTATATTTAGTATTTATTTGTTTACTTTGTTTTCGTGTTCGTAAGTCGTGAATTATTTATAAAAACTAGCTGACCCAGCCTTTACAAGTTAGGAGTATAAAAATTGTTTACGGCCCATCAGACGTACCTGCCGAATATAATATAACTACATAGTATAAAGCAAAGTCGCTTCCTGCGTCTGTCCCTATGTATGTACGTTATGTATGTTTAGTTCTTTTAAACTAACAACGGATAGTATTAAACAATACTGTGGCCTGAGGATTTTATATAAAAGATATGCAGGTTATTAAACCGAGATCCGTGGTAGAATTCGGTCTAAACTCATATGTCTCTATCTTGAACAGCACTTAGACTGATTGTAAGTGTATTAGTTAGTGAATCAGATACGAATTGCATGTTCCGAATGTTTATCCTACTGAATGAAAAAACAATTCATTTCTAATGTTTATGAATTTAGAGGTATTTCCTAACAGAAAAATAAGGGTTATTTGTAAATATTGAAAATATATAATTTCTAAATGGTTTTTTTTCTCTAGGTATTATAATATATACCTACACATGATTGCATTTTTTTACAATTTAATAATTCGTCGATCATGTTTGAGGACAATTATTCAATTTTTAATGTTTTCCTTTGCCTGTATCAAAAATAAAAAATGCCCGACTGCCGAGGCGATATCAAAAACGTATATACCTTCTTATCAGTTTGTATTTAATGACATATTATATTTATGACAGCTAACAGACACAAAATGTTATCTCTATGTCAAAAGAAATATAATTATTTCTCAGTTCTCAATGTTTGAAATTAGTTCAGATAAGGATCATAAAAATAACCATTTACTCTGAATGAAATTCAACAGTGTGCTTTTTTCTTAATTATATATATGATATTCAAAAAATATAAGTATAAAATAAATTAAGTAGAAGAATGTAGAGAGGTGAGAAACGAAACAAAGTTGCTATTTGAATTTGAAATGTAATGATTAATTATATACTATTACGAACCTTTGGGTAAAGCATTGAGAGAATTTTACATTGCACAAGATTTGGTCCCGTAGTAAAGGCCGAAAACGTCCAGACAATGTCGCGGCTGTCACAAGTCAATAATACAGTAATGACGACGAGTAATCCTTGTTAACACAAGATAACAATATGCAATTCCCACAGCACATGTAGTATCCATTTTTACATTGTATATATGCTACGTTTATTAAAACACATGTTACAATATACCTACAAATATAAAAAAGCGCTCAGTAGCCCCTGAATAGTGACCCGAGCTGCTAATAAAATGGCGATATAGCTCGGGGTCGTTCTTTCCCTTCTCCGCACGATTGATATTAAACAAACGCCTTTGTTGATCGACTATGTGAATGAGAAGATTATACGATAACTGCTTTATTCCTTTATTTAGCGCAAATCTAAGTTTATACGCTAAATAAAGGAATAAAGCATGAGAAGTTTCTTAATACAGAAGGGCAAGCATTCATGAGAACAAAACGGAAACCCTATTATATTAACATTCGATCAAGAAACCAGAACAAACGCATTTCTTGTGGAAGCTGTATATTTGAGAATACAGCTTCTATTTCTTCTTTTTATGTTATTTATTATCTATTCTTCTCTTTTTGTTTCTTATAGTTACAATGTTATAAATAGCTGTTTATGTAAATTATTATTTTGTTTATAAATAAAATTTTTCCGTTAGATACATTTAAAGTATAGTCAATAGGTATTTCTCAACAAAAAAGAGCAGCATTTAAGTAGTTTTTAAAAGTTAGTAATAAGGCTATTTGATAAAAAAATACTACACGATATGAAATAAAAATCATTAGTTTAGCGCGTTATTATAGGAAGAGAATGACGCGGAGTCGAGGCTATTTGACCGTCTCTTGTTCACCATGAAAAACACATTTTAAGCAGGCACTTATAATATTTCCTTTGTAAGATAAGAACGAGGTAACGAAAAGGTGAACTTCGTTACATATTTTTAACTGATAAATCTAATGGTATAATAAAACAAAAACAAGGAACATACTCTGTTCGTCTGTTGCCAACAAAATATAAATCTTTCACCTCGCTAAGCAGGAACAGCTGTCTGATGAAATTACAAAATATGAACCCTTGTGGAAAAATTTACAAATAAGCTGAAAATTCAGAAGAGAGAATAAATACACAAAGCAGGTTTTAATACCCTATCTTTGTATGACATAATTGCGTAACTTGTAATATATATAACTTTATCGAATTATTATCCAATCATAATAAAATGAGTACCTACAGTAACCGGTATAGGTATTTTGCGCATCTAAAAATTGATGATTTAATAAATCTATTATCAGAAAAATTTATTACCGCGGTCTGGGCGATCTGACGTACAAAAATATGTTATAATCATTTAAACATGTTACATATTCGAATGTCATAAATTTTCAATTGGCTTTGGAGTATACATTATAACTTGAGACAAATCAGAAAAATACAGTTGCAAATGTTTAGCTAACAAAAACGAAACTGTTTCTTCTTACCAATGAAGGAAAATTATATGTAAATATTTAAACATAAGACGCAAACGTTGCACCACTTTATTAAAAGTTTTGTCTCAAAGATGCTTACATATTAAGCGAAAGCAACTAGTTGTGCGAATATTAAGCCTGACTGGACTTCATTTGAATCTTTAATTACTGCAATCTGCATTAATATGTGGACCAAGAGTGCGCATGCTTTTATGATTTTGTCACAATAGGAAAGCTTATTGCATGGACACATAGATTTTTCTTTATAAATAGGATATTATTTCAGAATTTTGAGTTGAACTATTTTTTACCATAAATAGCTGTTCTCTCTTTACATACTTACTCTCTTTACATTATTCTCTTTACATTACTGTACATACTATATCGTAAATTCCAAATTCAATAGATGTAAAAGCCTTTTTTATTATTTTGATTTAAATCAAAGTCATATAAGCGTGCAGCATTTTAGCAATATAGTAAGTATGAAACAAACATATTCAAGTTTTGCTACACCCCAATTATATACTGGAGGTCATCTTCAGCTCTTTGATAGGCTCTTTGATTGATTTAACTGCAGTCTCAGGCACAGCGCGTTAACTCGCTTTATCGATGAGAGCGACATATCCTATCATAGGTTTGACAATACGAGTGTCTTTGAGTGGATTGTAGATGACTTTATCTTTGTCTCTTTAATGATTGTTTTGAACCTACTTTCATCATTAAGCGTGTGTCTTCATAATGTGTTCTATTTAAACCATTCGTTTCGTGCTATGTCGCAACAAATGCTGAAATTTCCCTTAAAATCAGTACAATATTTATATTATGTGAAACATGTTGACCACAGATAAGTACATAAATAATATCACTGTAGATACAACGTTTTACTCGTGTTCTTCATAGGAGTACATGTAGGAATAACTTTTGGGAATTACTTAAAAGTTTTACGAGTAATAGATACAAATTATAAACTAATATCACTTATCTAGGTACATTCGGTCGAGGCTTGTGGACACCCTACGGATATACAGACGGTTTTCAATTAAGCTATGGCTTGTATTCGCTTTAGACTTAATCAAGCTTGTAGTAAATTGCTCCATCACACAAATATTAAGTTTGCTACAATTGATTTCCTATTTGGCAATATAGCACATCTAATCAAATACGAAGGGAAAAATATCGTTCAGTAAGTGGCATATACATATCATAGTAATGTTTTAGTAGTAATGATTTAGTCCATTTATTTGGTTTCATAGAATGGGTTTCTCTGTAAACTTTTCCGGGAACTTTAATGAATTTATATAATGTTCTCTTTTTGGGATTTCAATTTTGCCACTTCGTTAAGAAACTATAGACTAGTAAAATTTTACGTACGATTTAGAAATCTCGCTAGGTATAAAGAAACGAGTCGTTTACGTGTTGGGATTGTATAGAAAAAAAGGTTCTCTTCCCTGTAGGCGTTAACAGAATAACTTCTGTCACGTGCTTGCGATGAATCCCATAATAATACGGCTACATTGCTAGACAAAGGGGAAACAGTCTTGAAGGACTCCTGCTTACAGGCAGGAGCGAGAAAAAAACGACATCGAGGTCCTAATCCAATATGTTCCTCGAACCAAAGCATAATATCTCTACAAACTAGTCACATAGATTGTACATACAATTTATACACTTTATTAAAAATGTTGTCTCAAAGATGCTAACATATTTGTGAGAGCTACTGGTTGTCTGAATATTAAGCCTGACTGAACTTCATTTGAATCTTTGGTTACTTTGATCTACATTAATACATAGGCCATGCGAGTGCGTATGCTAGTAAAGGGAAAGTTTATAGTATGGATGAATAATTTTGCTCCAACATGTATATATTCAGGCTTCTATTTCAAAAATAGGGCAAGTGCATCTATAACTTACTTTAACGAATCTAGAATAGTAATTATGTTCTGTTTACTATGTGTATACAAAACAAATATTTATTGGTTAAAAGGAATTTAGTCAAGTGATCATTAAAATTATCTTAATAATCAAATTTCCTCTCAAATGGTTACGAAATTGATGACATCTTAATTAAGACAATATTTTACTTTGATATCATTTCGTTTTTCGCTTTAATTATCATTATCTCTAGAATATAAGTAAATTATATCGTGTTCTAGGTAACAGAATATAAATAAAAGATTAATATGGTACCATTTATAAAGCGTTTTAATGCAATTGAACTAAAATAATAGAAATGATATCAACAAATAGGTACTAAATGTTACAAGAGTAAATTTGGCCTAAACTTATATGAAATTTTCTTATTTTATTTTGTGAAAAAACCATTCATAATAACTTTATTAAAAACTCATTGCTGGACAAACGATATAAATAAGAATGAATCACCAAATGTGTTGCTAAGCGTAAAACTCGATAACGGCTCTACCAATTCAGACTTTTTTACGCTTCTGTTAAGGTACAAAAAAGGTTCTTATGGAGAGAAAAAACGTACGACAGGTGGAGCCGGGCGGTCCGATAGTATTATATAAATATTTGCATCCCTACGCCCATGCACTATCCTTTGCTATTACGCTATATTGAAATTTTGAAAGCTACCAAACATATTTTAGTACTACTCTCCCTAATCACAAATACCGACTCTTAATCAAAAGTCTAAAAGACTGACAAAATAATGTAAGCAATAAAATTGCGGGAAACAGAAAATTTTCATGGTACTCAATACGATCTAACCACGCCGGTGAAGTCCTGGTCAATAGTGTTTTATATAAATAAAATTTACAACAGTGTCTTGTATAGATGAAATCAAAGTCACAGTTTTTCTATCACTTAAAGCGACTGGATGTAATTATTGCACGAAAAACAAAACACAACGGCACAGTGCTAATAAAAGTCGTAGAGCTCAACTCTTTTCAACAGAAGAGCTTACAGAAAGAGCTAGAGGTACCGACGGAACTTGCGACCAAACTTTGAAAGATTCTTTGAGATTGGATTATAATGATTAGCTCAAAAGACATTGTTGTAGTTGTTGGTTTATTGTAGGCATTAATGAAAAATTCTACAATTTAAAGATATCTAAAAGAGACTTGTCTAATCAGACAAAATAAGTAAATTTAGCTACACATGTCATATTTCACTTTAAATGTTTTTGCATAGCAGTTAAGTATCTAACAGTTTGCCCGGTTTGTTGGGAAACACATAAGGCAACATGCGGTACTAACTCAATTGAAACTCTCCGACAAGTTCATAAAAGTTTGTTCAACTAATACGACCTTTAAAATTTGTGGAGTACACAAGCTTTATGAATAGAGCGTAGTCGGAATATGTCCAAATTGTCTAATACGCCCGGCCTGGCCGGCCCATTTCGCTTCACAAATAGCCCATTAGGTCCCAATCCCTTTGCTATTTCAAAAGGATGAAGGGTTAATTTACGAGCTTCAAATTTAAATCTACGATCAAGTTGCGTTATGGAAGCCACAGGGTTAACTAATGTTAAGTTGCATAATTATGAAGCTTTACACGACATTGCTCCATTACTAAAAGGTACCAACTTTTTGAGGATATCTTAACAAGATATTTTTGTTTCATTGTAATAAGTGTTTGTGATTATCAAAACTAAAACCTCAACTACAAGTAAATTACATCCTTATAAGAAAATAGAAATATTAAAAAATAAATTCCTTTATTATGACAAAATCCGGCCATAGAAATGGATAGTATATTTATATATAATATACAATGACATACACATACATATTCTTATATATTTAATCGGCTGCTTCAGCAGGATCTGACACAGTCTGGTAAAAATTCTTATCTTTTCTTGTTACTAACAGGCAGGTCTAATTTTAAATTATCCACATTGAATTTGTTTAAACAGTGTCTTCCAAAAATATAATTCTAACGATGGATGATACTTATGTGGGAGTCCAGTACCTCTCGGCACGATTTGGGCCAGCTCGCACCGGGGAAATACCACACCTCTACAGAAAAACGGCTATAATAGAAGTATGCTATTGTGTTTAGTACGGTGAATGGGGAAGCCAGAAAGCCGGTGTTCTTTTTTTCACCCTTCCCCGTCCATTCCTTCTTTCCAATCGGCAATCCTTTCCTGATCCCTTTCCCCATAAAAGCGGCTGACGCTTTCACAGAGGCACTATCTGTTAATGTTCATGGGCGGTGATGGTCGCTTACCATCAGGCGAATCACAATCACTAAATCAGTTGCCTGCCTATGGCATTAAAAAAATACTTCCAAATGGCGTATCCAAAAAGAAAAATTAAAATCACGAAAATTTGTGTACAGTTAGACCTCGATACTTATAATTTACCTGTTCCCACGAAACGGATGGAAAAGTTTGATTTCATGAATCGATTTAAAAGCTTTCCGGTTGCCGTAACTTTACGAAAATTTCATAACACGTTTCCGTCCGTAGTCCCCAGATCGCGGTATTATAATTTGTTTGCCTCGAATAAGGGATTTGTTTTTGTAATTTTAATTATATAAATAAATTATTCAGAGTATATTCAGGACGAGCGGTTACAAGTGGTGATTCTAACCACGCTCAAAACAGTTTTAAAATACAATTATAAACATGTAAGAAAACCTTGTACAGCAGAACATAATAATCCATTGTTCAGCATAATAATATTTTTTAAATACGTATCTCTCTTCCCCGCGTATGGCGGCTACATACATTCTTAACAAATGTTTAAAAGTCCAAACATGCTGTATGCTAACACTCTGCGTATGCCTTATGTTGGATTTTAAAATTGCGATGAAGCTGCAAATCCAACCACGTTTGAAATATCACACTACACTTCACTACGTGAATTCAACTATATTGGAGACATCTGTCATAATATGCCAAACAATCCACACGATATATGAACTAAAATCCGTGACACATAAAAACTAATCACAATATAAACGGCTTATAATTTTCTATTGTGCTAATGTGTTTCCACAGGTAACATTCACGTTGTACCTGCGCTTAATTATAATAGAAAATTATGCGCATATTAAAGGACCGAGCACATTCCGTTTTACTGCATATAAATTAGAAATTCAAGTAAAAGCGTAGCTGGTCAAATACATACAATGAAAATGATTCAATGAACAAGTAAAACTAAAGCTGTTATATTAAAGTGGAAACAGCGTAGTGTCCCTTGGGTCGGCGGTCTACAAATTCCACAATTAATAATAGAGGTCTGCAAGTTGAATGGCACATGTTGTTGCATGGGCTCCACTTCGCATGCATGCAGAATACAGATGAGCTTATTTATGTAAATTCGCGCTTGCCTCAGGATGACGCCCCGCTCCGAGTAATCCCGCTCATCGTAAGTGATTGATGCCAGCATCGTTGACATTCCGCTTTCATATTACAATGTATCTTCGGAAAGGGCAAGTTCTCGATCTATAAACAATTTATCAACGTCTAATAATCCAGTTCGTGACGTTATATTACCAACAGTTTTCCTTTACATGTACAAATTTATAATCTTTATTAATTTATAGAAAAAAATTTCATAACTAAATGGTAACGATTTTTTGAAATGTAACGTTTTTAAGTATCTCTTGAATAAAAGTGAAACCAAAATAATGTAAAAGAATGATATATCTAAGTGTGCATATCTCTTCGAATCAGCCACTCAGATTTTTATAGGTAATATTAAATAAAAAAAATTAAAATTCACAGTTATGTTCGTAACTTGAAAGTATAAAAAATTGCAACGACCTTTCAAGTGTCTTCTAAGTTTGTTACTTGCACTTTTAGATGCATCAATATAAAAAATTCGACCAGGATTCACTCCCGCCATATTGGCATCATTGTATAATAAACATTCAAAATGTAAACATTAAACATATAATCTATGAACATGAAATATATTATACTTCTATAGTAATAAGTATATTAAGGACATGTATATTTTTATTTATTTAATTTGCTATGCGTCTTCTAATGTATGTCATTTTATTTTTTAAATAGCTTAATGTTATGCTATTCACCTTATCGCTATCGACCAATCAGCATTTGGCCAGGATGGTGGATTATGACTTAAACTCTCTCTGGACGCCCGTGTTCCTGCTGTAGGAACAAAAATAGGCTGACGTTTGTTATGATAATAAGTAAATAGACTTTAATTTATTAACAACTTTAGCGTATATGTTAATCCATAAATTCCAAAGGGATTCGAATATGAAAGTATCAATAACTTAAAACCTCTTAATATTCATACAATCGTTCATTATGCATGATGCCAGTATTACAGTAATTAATGTGTCATAGACTACAAGATCGCAACAGTGCTCCGAGCAACTTCGAAAATTTTTATGTAATATAAATGTCACGGTCTTACGAATGGTAAAATACATATTATTTTATTTATGTATTTATTTATTTATTGGAAATCTAAGAGAAACACTAAAAGGTTTAATTATAAGTCGTGTCACATGTGCTCAAACATTTTCTCAGCAAAATGTGACACTAATACGCTACTTCGTTTTAAAATCAGGTTGCAATAAAACATCGAACGTTGGGTCCGAAGAGCGGATCGATTAAAATAAAAAACAACGAATGTTCGATGTTCTGTTACATATAAATACTCAAGTCTATCAGCAAACTAATAAATCGGTATTCGACCGCCGAAACCGACCAAAGGTAAACGATGTCGTACCTTAATCAAACAGGTCTACATAGTCGGAGTACTAGACAATAATTTTATTTGATATTCGACTTAGACTTAGCAGTTATGTTGCTTATTTTATAAAGTGTATGGATATGATTGAAAATATAATACATCATTCGAAACGATTCAAAATTATAGAAGTGTACAAAATATTTATTGAATAATTTAATTAACCTTATTTTCTTTGTTCGTTATAGCATAAAGAATTATAAACCCCGCGCATTTTTTTTAGCTATAATATAATAGTATTGACATTTATAATAACTATGTAAAGCATATATTTTTATATTTAAGATCGTAAAACAACATTAAAGAAATATAACTATTACGGCGTCTCTGGAGCTATGTACGTATATGTATGAGTGGTTTTGTGTTCTTATTCGCGTATTTTGGAAGAAGTGATATTTTTAATATAAATGTAAATATTTACACTATGACATTTAATATCATTGAGTTCTGGTCTATGACACAAAACTTTCTTTTCGTTGTAATAATTTCCGAAATCCGTTATATTTTTTTCCATCTCTTTTGTTACAACAATTATTGTCCTTCCAATTTTCTATATATTGTAGGTAAGTTAAATTGCCTGCAAAAGTTATTAAGTATGTTTGTATTCCATTCACAAACAATAATATTCTACCCTCATCCTCAACTTTGAACTTTAAATAAACTCTCTTCAAAATTAGTAATTATTTTAGAATAACTTTGTTATGAAGTTTCGTGTTACGTCAAAATTTATAGAACAAATATAGCGTCGGTCATCCTTTATCATATAACTTTGTGCTGGACAAAATACCTTTGTTTTGAGAATAAAATAGTAATATAAATCATTATTTTTGCATTTGTATTTTTACTAAACGTAATATAATAAAATAGATATCGTCATAAAATAGACATCGACTCCAAGCTCTATCGTCAACTCTATCGTGATCTTTTTAATAAATATAAATCACAACTTAAACTTTATTTACATTAAATTTCGCAAAAATATTTTATGTTAATAATTAGCCCAGCTATATTATCTTATGAAACACTAAATAACGCTATTTCCGAAACACAATTATTAACATATCTGTTAAAATATTACGCAATAACTAATGTTGTAGAAAACTATAATTCATCAAATAATTATATTTGTTCAATTAATTATACACGACAGTCAATTTAATCTCCCACCTATTTACATGTACAGCATTTAGGTTGATTAATTAATGAATTAATAATGCAATTTATCTCCCAATATTCAAAAGTACTTAATCACGTTGTATATCCCCTCTAATGAATATCATAATGCAATTAGTTTGGGACAATGCACTATAACTCTAATCATCAAATGACCAACGTTATTTTATAAGCAGAACGAAACATATTAATTGTCAAATGCTTTTTACGATGCAATAACAATTTTTGCACTAAGCGGCTTTTACTTGGTTTACTTTGCAAAAAAAAGAAAAACATGCTCTAACTCGGGACTCGTTGTCATGTCACTTTCCTCCTCTGCAAGTGTTTTATGCTTATTGGCAAGAACAAAATGAAGAAACGATCGACGGGAATAAACTAATAGACTGAGATGTGCGAGTAAAATGATACGGGCCTCCAACTCCCCACCCATCGTAAGAAACACAACATACATACATATTTTGACTAAATTTCTGTGGAAATGAATTATGTTGCACGATGCTAGCTGACACAATTCATGCCTAACTGTGCTCGACTTCCAGATAAAAACAAACGTATAGATAAATGTTACAATTAAAATGGTTCCAAGTAAGCTGGTAGAAATTTCCATCTTATGTACAAAAAGTAAAATTCCAATTAGTGGAATTCCCATTAAGCGCCAGATTCTTGGAACAAGCTTCGATATTAAGGCTACGTGTTTAAGAATTCGTTTTGCTCAGTGTTCTATTAGAAATGCTTAAAGTGTGATATTGCATGCTTTATTTTCGTTTTATGAGCCCGTTCAATTGAGAAGCAATCATTAGGTCGTAAATATCACAATGAACTTGGAATGTACGTAGAGTTAATAAAATATAATTAAAATATTTTTGATAATATTTTATAACAAAATGTATGTATGTTGGTTAACACAAAAATTTCTTAATATTAAACATTAAAGGAACTGAAAAAAGTACACAAAATTTAGCTCGTGCATAGTTTGTACTTATGTTACCTACAAAAAGAAATTAAATCCTACCAAAACATATCATGTCAATAAGTGTAGTTTAAAAATATAAAAAAACACGCTTTATAAAAGATTTAACTTATCTCACTTGCTTTTATACGGAGTACCTAAACGTAAGGAAATTATCGTACCGATCCAGATCAAGATACAAACTCGTGAAATTATTGCATAGTCACCGATCCTTAATAAGTGTATAAAGCTTCAATTAAATCTGCCCTTTTAGAGTAGGTTAAAATTGATTCTACAGGAGTCGGTTACATTCAAACATAGTCATACTGAATGATGTGAAACTAATATAAATGTGTAAAAAAGGCCCAGTCCTAGTCTCACAACTATAATGAAATCGAATAAAAACTAAATCGGTTAATTTCATACGTAACTATAAAGGCTTGGCAAGGAAAAAAATACATAAAGAAGACCGATTCAAT
This sequence comes from Zerene cesonia, assembly GCF_012273895.1. Classification (NCBI taxonomy): domain Eukaryota; kingdom Metazoa; phylum Arthropoda; class Insecta; order Lepidoptera; family Pieridae; genus Zerene; species Zerene cesonia. Next base: position 100,157 of record NW_024045132.1, on the reverse strand, counting down.
TGTTAAACTTATGATTTATAGATTTTCATAAGTTAAGTAATATTGACCAAAATGGGAAAACTGTTGGCTAAAACGTTATTAGCATGTTATAATGTTTGTTTTTGGTCTATATTGTTAGAGTTTACGTAATAAATTTTATACACGAGTAATATAGATATAGGTATAGAGAAATATGAAAGAGAGATAATGTTTATTTCTGATCCTAACTCAACTAGAAAACTTATTTGCTTAACATTTCTATTTAAAGGTAATCATACTTTGAATTGTCTCCATGATAAGCATCGGTGGTTCAGTAGTTATAACCTCTGACTTCTAACGGAAAGTCATGGGTTCGAACGAAACGGAAAGGATAATTGTGAGAAAATCGGCATGTCCAAGGATCAAAAGTTCAACGATATGCGGCATCTACTGTGGTGGATTATGATCTTAACCCAGTGAGGGTCAGGATGGAAAGCCTGTGTGTGAAAAATATGGCCTGATAATGATGATGAATTTCGTAATTGGTTCGAACAAAATTAAATTCCATAATATGAGCGAATTGTATGTGACGGCGCAAAAATGAAGCATTAAGTATTTTTAATAAAAATAACAACATAATTGCAGTTAATAATGATTATTCATACCATACATGCCTTAAATACGATGAGCTTTATGCCAGAGCATGCACAATTTTTATGGAATTGTATGCAGAATGATAAAAGCAGCTAAGTAGTTAAAAATGCCTTTAATTAATGGTAATAAGATGTCAATCAGTTCATTAAGAAATGCATGATATGAAGATTATTATATAATATTAATTAATAAATTTTCACATAAACGTCTAATGAAGGTTCGTAATCAACATTTCATTTTGTTTATCCTTTGGCTTATCCTCATTTTCCTGAAGTTCCACAAAAGAGCATAATCAGATACAAGTATAAGCTTTAAAAAATTATTCCCTGTTTATGAGTACGCTGCACGAGTACGAGCTGCGCCCCGCGGTTTCACCCGCGTAAGTCCGTATCCCGGAGGAATATCGGGATAAAAAGTTGCCTATATGTTATTCCAGTTGTTTAGCTATCTACGTACCAAATTTCATTGCAACCGGCTCAGTAATTTTTGCGTGAAAGAGCAACAAACACACACACATCCTTACAAACTTTCGTATTTATAATATTAGTAGGAAGGATAGTAAGATTTGGTGGGAGTAGGAACTATTAAATCTCATCGACTACGTTTTTAGATATAGGGAAATTATAAAGTTATTTTAACTTCACTATTCACCACACTGTGGTGTACGAATTGTGAATTATTATTTAAAAATTTAATACTATTGTTTGCTATATTTAAATTTCTTGTTTGTTTCTGACGAGAGAATATTTGATACAAAATAATTTGATATACACATATTAACCAATTTCAAAAAGAAGCTTTTAAGTAATTTATTAGCATTAGGGTTAATTTATACCTCTCATACAAAGTCCATTTTACAATCATTGGCGAGTGGTTACAACTAGTAAATGGTTGCTCCTTCTTTATTTATTGAAGTGAAACTTCTTTAGAATCGTTGTGGTTTCAAACCGGATGCAACGGAAAAACGACAGGTAAGAGACAGAAATACAAAAATGTGTAGAATGAAGCCGGCAAAGAATGAGACAGAAATATACATACTATTTTATTCATTCTTTTGTCGATTTACTGAAGTTTCACTTCTATCATGTGTGAATCGCACACACACCTTTTTTTTTCGTTATTGTTTCGACCATTTTTGACACATTTTATAACTGAACTAATAGCTGTTATAGATAAACCAATATAGTATAGTAGAAGTCTATATGAAATAAGGTTTATTAAAGTAGATTATGTTGATTGTATATGTATCATATAAATTTCATTAAAATTATATATATATTTATTTATTTATTTATTTATTTATAATGCTTTATTGCACAAACTTATACAAAAACAGCAAGAATAAAAAGAAAAAAAAAGACATCGTTTGTGCAAGAGGCGGCCTTATTGCTTAACAGCAATCTCTGCCAGGCAACCTGGTTGGAAAGGAAATGTACGAAGTTCTGGGATAGTGCAAAAGTAACAAGTATCTAATAATGGAAGGAAAATATATATATATATATATATATATATATATATATATATATATATATATATATATATAATAAAAATAAATATATGTACATCAGCATCAAATAATTTTAATGAAACGTCAATAAATACTCTTCGGTATGGTAGATTGATTGTTGTATCATAGAAATAATAAATAATTAATATATTATTCGCGTCATTACCACACCTCTATAAAACCTGAAATTTCTAACCTGTTTCTAACCTACATTTAATTCTAAATTCAGGCAATTATTACAATATTTGTGTGCTAAATTGCATTACGATACGTTCGATTGCGTTTTAGGTTTTCCATGACTGAACACCAAATAGCCGAATCTAATAATATCCAAAATTTCAAATTTACACGCTCAAAAAACTCACATAACAGTTTTAACCTTAGCAAAAATATAATACAATAAAAATACCTGCATTTTCATTTCATATTGCCTGCAATTTTAACAATTTTCGCATACTATTCAAAATTTTCCAGAGAAAATGGACAAATTTAACGCCAAGTCCGAGCAAAGGTGTGGGATAGGGTTCATGAATAACACAGCAGTGTTACCGCCTTTGTCTTGTTCAGTCTGTAATAACGTCAAATACTTCTAACACATTCTCGTATTCGCTACTTTGCTCTAGCTAATTGAATATTCTGCAACTTTAGAAATTATTTTTCGAACTCTAAACATACATTTCTAAGAGGAAGAAGATTGAAATTGCAAGATCTCACTACATATTTCATATAATAGCAGTAAACACTGTAAAGCCAAATCATTTGATTAAGATTTCTTTCAAAACTATCATATATAGCGAGTATCTCTTGACTTATCTTCATTCAAGGCGAAAATGCTCGTTTTAAACTTGTACTATCATTAACACTCGCAAACTCATAAAATATCGAAGTGCCTTTCATCAAAATAAGGTCGGAACTGAAATGTCGCCGCTTTTTCGAAGAATAAGTTCAAATTTGGCAAGAAGACGACAAATTTTCATTGCAAGTTGCGACTACGGCAGGTGCGCGTACCGTGAATAAAACCGGCTCTTTGCCTCCGTTGCGAATATTTTTATAAGGAAAGTATATCGCAGAGCAAAATCGTGATACGAAATCACGACTTACGTCTGAAACTCAGTTGCTCTTGAAAATATAAACTCACACTTTTGAACTTATAGAATTTACAACAAGCAGTGGTTTTAATATAACACCCTTGGGATATAATAGGCATTTTAAACGTCTTAAATGCTAGGTTCTTAATATAACTACATAATACTAAATGTAAGGAAGTAAAATGAAGTCCTGTGTCTGCTAGTGGAGGTAAGTTTCACTGCTTGTTTTTCTTTATGGACAAATACGTCATCAACTTTCCGTGTCCTGCTAGACCGAGACATTTTTTATGGTGCGTCCCCGCCCGGAATTGCATCCAAGACCCTTCGATTCTCCGCTCACGTGTTAAGCACTTTGCCAAAAGGCGGTCAAATGTACTCGATAAGTATTTGATCTTTATAAATATAAAAGGAAAGAAAGCTATTAAATATATTATGCAGAAGATTCTCTCAATCCTAACTTCGAAGAAGTTTTCTCATTATAAACTAGACAAAGCGAAATCATTTTACTATAAAATTTAATGTGAGACGTATTCATAGACGCTTTTATATATTATAATATGTTATAACTTCGCTAATTTATATAGGCACGTAAAAAGGGAATTAACCCACTGTTCTTAATTACATTTTCGCATGCTTTACTTTTGCTTAAAAGGGTCGCTTTATACACAATGTAATGTTACCCAAGCCCTACCATTGAAATAGTTAATGATTTTGGTTCCTTTAATTGGAAGTACTCCACACATTTAAAAATACTTTAGACAGCACTAGATTTCTGCTCACGGCTTCGCCCGCGTTGTGAAAGGATATATCTATGAGAATAGTGAAACATCACAGTGGTTAAAAGTAGTCTATGTTACTCTCTTATCTCTTAAGGAGATAGGTCCAGACACAAAAATCGTATCATAAAATCTCCTTTCTTGTTACAATAACAAGAAAGAATGATAAACAAATACATACTTTCACATTAAATACCTATATTTGTTAAAATGTATTAAGTCTAACCTATGTAGGAAGTCTATCTAACCTTTGCGTTTTAATGATATACATTTTTGTTATAAATAATTAACAAGCACTTACTAACATGATTTATTAATAACATGGTCTGAAAATTTTGCTTAAAGGTACAAGTGGGAACTGTGAATACATGTGTCGCATTCCGAACAATAATTACGTAACACTATGTTATACGCGGCGTTACAGAATTATAAAGCAAAAGTTAAACCAAATGACTAGACGTAACACGCTACACAGCTCTAAAAGAGCTTTAAACGGCATCGCTTCAGGTAATTCCGTTTCATACGACTTTAAACACAAGTTTGAAGCCCAACTCGTTACTCCATTTATATCGCCGTGAAAAAGATTGCTCTTAATAAAAAGATGGTAAAATTTAACTGCACGTCTACTTTATATTTTTGTGTTCAGTGAATTTTGCATTTCATAAACAAATTTTGTACGTTCTTGTTTACATAGGCTGTATGCGAGATTTGAACAGACTCCTAAAAATAAAATGGTATTGGGAACAGCTTAAAATCTTGCGAAAAGCTATTGTATAGAATTTGATGACTGTATGTGCAGTAAATAAATAATCATTCATGTATGATGTTTGACCATTATTATCATTATTGGCTAAAGTGATGTGTAATGCAATCAGCATTTGTCATATAGAATATATTTTGGCATATCTACAGATACGGTTTCTACAAATACCAAACATAAGAACACAATATTAACCTCGCTCAATAATGTTATATGTTGCAAATTCGTTAACTTGTGTTTATTAAAACAGAATTAGCATCAATTACATTATCACATAATTTTGTTGTGGTTTCTTATACTTCTAATGGTATTACCGCGGAAATTGGCGATAGGCAGAATATGTTTTTCTCTGCCACGTTTAAGGACCGGAATTTATCTCCGCTAATAAATTACCCGCCGCGCCTACGTTTATCCTCGCTTAAACAAACACGGTGTTCGCACCACATTTTTCATTCCTGCACGCATCACGAGAGCTTTAGATATGTCAATATGACTTTGTGAAAAGTATTTTAAACGATTCTAATTAGCTCTTCAAACTGGCAAGTTTAATACTAATACATAAAACTATAAAGCCAATCGTTTTATCAATCATTGCTGATTTAACGAAGAGCTATATAGATAATTTAAGAAGTAATTATTACATAAAAGAAAAAAAATCAGTTCGTGACCAACATTTTTGTTGTATACCATCTCTAACTGTAAACGTTTTTAGAAATCTATTACTAGTTATATTTTGATAACGTCGCAGTTGAAATTTCGATTTAGTTTATAAAAACTCCGTAAATACACTAATATATACTCAGAGATGTGTATTCTATATACCTTATACATATCTGATGGATAACAATAACGTGAAGTGCAGTTATGCAAGTACATGCTGAGCCAATAATCTTCATAGAAGGAAGGCAAGTGCGCTTTATGGTTATTAGTTCATATTACAATTAGTAATACCAGGAGATAGAAATGAATTAGTTTGTCGGGTGTAGAATAAATAATTATTAATCTAAAGGTTTTCTTCAACTGTAAACTATTTTAATCGGTTTCAAAAAGCAGGAGCTTCGCAATTTTTTATGTCTATTCCTGACCCTAATTAGAATATTCTTTATTTGATTGAAAAAAAATACTTCCCAGTTGGTCCAATGATCAGCAGGCAGGCAATTACATTATGTTGTAGATGCCTTCATCATAGTCTACATCTATATGCCAAATTTCAGCCCGGTCGGTTAAAATGCTTTAGATGTACGATGTATTTATTGATATAAAAATTATGCTAAGAAAATTGAAAAGTCGCGAGATGATGGATCATGATGGCTGCATTAAGGTCGATCGAATATAATAACGTTGAAGACTATATTTATTTAAAGAAGAAAGCTTTTTCACTTCTTAAGGCTGTAGTAGTATTTAATTATTTATATATAAAAGAAATACATAGCCTCCAACTCCGTGTATTAAATGTTGTAATGTCAGCAAAAGCTCAAGCAAGCAAGCAAAATTAAAAAAAAATATACTTGGTCTATGCTTTATGATGTAGCTTCCTATTGGTGAAAGGTTTTTCCATACGATGCAGTTACTTTTGAGAAATCTTAATACACAATGAAACACAGTATCAAATCTTTCCTCTGTATATATGTACTTGACTGACATATATTTAGTAGTAGTGATTAGTTGGTTCGATTGCAGATCGAGAAGTCCCTGGTTCGATCTTGTGTTGGGAGAACTGAATACTAAAATTCATGAAAATCCATGGAGCCGTTTCCGAGACTCAGAATATGCGTATAAGAATTGCTCGTCCAAAGGTACTATTTATACACGAGCATCAATTGCAGCAATCGCTAATCTAGGTTAGGTCCCGATGGATCTCAACAAAAGGTGGAAGAGATATCACAGAAATCGAAACTGTTATTGCCAAATACTGAAAAAAGAAAGATAAAATTTAAAGTATACGATTGATATACGATTCGAATAAATCTCTTATTACATAAATAATATATAGATTTATTATATTTTGTCGTCAAAACACGCTCGTTGCTAAGTACTTAGACGCTGATTGGTAGCCGCGACTGTATGAGCGTAGTTAGCACAAACTATCATTACAAGTGAAGTGATTATTATAGCTCTTATCTTATAAAAAGACATCGGCCGTATATAACTGTATATGAAACAGTTATCGACAGTTGTTTATAAATGTATGAAAGAACGAAACTAGCATTCTTTACTAAAATATAATTTGAATATAGATTAAATATGTATGTACTTTAGAAATTTCATTACATATATCAATCAATTTAGACGAGCCTTTATTATTTAAAAGGGTAGACTCCCTTGAGTGTATTGCATGGGATGTGGTTTTACGATAATTTGGCTTCAGAATGTTATCAAAGTTGTATTGTTTATATGTTAGGCTTCCACTTTGATTTATACACAACTGTAATTCTTGCCTAGGCAAGGTAGTTAAATTTATTGAAGTATTGCTAATAATATTGATTTTTCAATGAAAGACAAATCAATAAAAATGTTTTTAATTTATTTACGATTAGCTGACCCGGCGAACTTCGCAACGCCATTGACTTATTTTGAAACATATATCCGTATTTTTTACCTTTTAAACCATCCCTGGACTATTATGATTGCATCAAAACCAAAATTATCAAAATCGGCCCAGCCATTCTCGAGTTTTAGCAAGACTAACGAACAGCAATTGATTTTTATATATAAGATTTTAGCTAGAATTGCATATTACGAACTACTGTTATATATTGTCATAGACATTAAAGAACATGGAAAATTGAAAATAAAAGGGGAAAATGAAAATGAATTGGTGAGAATCAATGTTTTGGCAAAAAGACACGAATTATATGTACATTGAACAATCTTCTTTCTTTCAAATAAGAAGTGTTTACTTATACATTGTTATTTTGCCTTGCTGTAAATTTACCTTGTACATTATACTATTTCAGAAAGCTCCTCAGCTTGTTAAAAGTTATGAAACCGAATGTCTAGGAGCTACGATTTTACTCTATTGATTATTTAAATTACCATAACTTTCAATACAATGGGCTGCTGCATTAAAAGAGATACACTCATAAACTGATTCATTTGCATTTTATAATAATTTATCTAATAAAATCAATAATAAGTAATATTCACTTGAATTTTACATATTATGATGTAATGTAATTAGTACCTTTATTACATTTTCTTTCACAAACATATCACCGCTGCTTGGTCGATATTAAAGCCATTGCATCAAGATTATTTAGTAACGAAGTGGATATTATTTTATTTTTATTTATAAATGGGCGAACGTTTTTCAACGTCGAAAAGGTACAAAAAGGTTAAAGTCCGTTAAGGCATTTGCTCTGCAAAATAATCGGAATTTACAGACGATGTTTTTAAAAACTTAACGGAATTTTATTAAATTTTTTCTAGCATAGGATCTTTATAAATGGAACCGCTTTGGGTGGTCTTTATAATAAACAAGACATTTAATTTATATAGAAACTAATCTTAATAAATATAATTCCCTTGTACAATGAACTCATTATTGATTTAAAAGTGATTTATCAAAGCACTTAATAAAGTAAAAAAATCGGTGAAAGAATTTGTATGATCTTACCAAAACAATGCTAATAGATAAAAAATGATAACGTATGTCACATAATATTGTCTACAAAAGTAATGTATACAATTGGGAAGTAATCATGGATAATTAGAGTCTAATTATCCATTAAGAGTGATAGGTGTATAAATTTTCTATTGAACGGCCCATATATAACACTGTAAGCCTGACATGGCGCACGTTTATCCGGCCATATATCTCGCAGGCACATGCTGGTCCATTTAACTCTACTTACCATAGTAAATTATCACTTTTCTGACACCCTACCTTCACAAATTGTTGCGTGATCAGCGAACGTATATCAACGCCCATAAGCTTGTTACACGACACTATCTTTATTACTGAAGATAGATACTAAAATACCGTTCCAATAAAGACCTCCGTCTCAAAAAATAAGACAAGATTAAGTGAGATCGCTTTACACGGACGGCATGGCAGATTCTTTCACACACAATAATATGTTTTTGTTCGAAATTTTAATCAAATAGCTCTCAGATCGATCCTTTTAGAAAATTTGTCGCATAAATTTCGGTAAATCTTTTGAGTTATACCGAATACTATCGCACACATTAAGAAATAGAGACGTTTGAAAAACGAACACGAAACGGTTTCATTTTAATAATTGATGTGTATCTACTTAACAAAAATTAATTATGCAAAACAAATAATCCACTTAAGTACTTGATGAATAAGAAAACAGATTCTATACATAGCCTCATTAAATTTTCAATTCGTCCTAAATTCATTTACATAAGTGAAAGTAGTGTTAATTAAAGTACATTTAATTCAAATGTAATTTAGTCTATTCAAAGATTCTTATGATTTGATGCTGTTGAATAGAGTTTAAAGGAATGTTATTATAGAAAAATGTCCCGCATTTATTAGAGATCACTTCATTTTCTCATATACAAAACATCGAATTAAAATACTTCCATAGACAACGTTTTTCCTACATTGGCTCCTGCCAATGAAAGGCTTTGAAAATCTAGATCCAATTATTCATGGTATGTACGAAGCAAGCTTTGATTGAGATACGTATGGCGCAGTGCCAGCTTCTTCTTATTAGCGTTGAGTTAAAAACATCTGAAAGAATACTTCTATGTAACACTTACCTTTAATCCAAGTAATGAAAACGCCCGGATAGGTTTTTGTTGTTCGTAGAGCAGGGTCTGTATAACACATACACGTATATGTCACCGGGCGGGCCACACCGCGGCTCCGCTTGAATTATTCATGAGACATATGGACCTAAAGCAGACTGGATTTCAGACGAGAATTTTAAAATATCTATAGAAGCTTTCAAATTGAAAATCCTTTTATAAATAACGATATAATACGCCGGCAACGACTAAATATGCTAGCGTTTTTCAGATTCATAAGTCTGATAAATTGGAGCTTGTTATATCGGTATTATTATTCTGTTTGAGAATTTTTGAAGGATACTGCGATATAACATCATAACGCTATGAGACATTTACTTTATAAATTCACTGAGACGTACCTATTTGAATATCTTAGTGATCTTATACCGTTGAAATATTCTCTATTATTATTTCTTGTTTATATATTTTTTATGCAATTTTTATGCAATTTATATGCAATTTCAATAAAAAAGACAAAATTAGTATCGGTTACGTAAAATAGAAAATAGGTCGATGTAGCACATTATATGCATCTGACCTCAAAATGACACAGGACTTCATATTGTAACAGATAAATGTAACTGGACCCATTGTAATCCAGCCCCTTAAACCAAGCAATCGTCATTTACTACGAAAGTGCAAATACGGCGAATGTTCAATAAAGACGGTTATCTTGTGGGCAGTAAGACAATTGAGATTGTACGCAATGTAGCCACGCACGTAACGACCCGATGGTCCATCGACATAAAACCACTGGGCGAATACAACGACACCATAAAACCACGGTCTAAGTGAGGGCCACTTAATAATAAAACACATAGGCTAAAGATGCTGCTGTTCATTTAAAAAGAGAATTAAAACCTTAAGAGTACGGTATGCTTTGTTCGATATGGATATACAATGATTTAAATAATTTAAAATCGAGAATAGGTATAAAACAGGCATTAGTATTTTCGTTTTTAGTATTTATTTTATTATTTTAGTATTTATAGGTTATAAAGACTCATACGAATAGAGTAATCTAGTTTAGGACTTATTTTCAACTGTATTGTTTTTAATAACTACTTGGAAATTTTCAGTATTAACACTATTTTTTACGATATTATTTTTGTGTGTTTTTCAGGTCCACACATGTTTGTGTGATTGATTTTATTTATTGAGTAAATAATGAGCAATTTTCTGTATATAACCACAAATTACGTAAGTAATACATTAGTATACTAGATATAGCGAAAGATATTATGAGTCCCCAACTATATCAAGCCTTCTAGAACTATCTAACGTGTCAAACATTGTGTCAAAAAGGTTTTCAAAAGATCATTAGTTGAATTTTTATTTATATATATTCTCCTATTAAAAATGTAAAACATAATATAACATGTTTAATCTAATTAGAAACAAGATGGAAAAAAATCCTACTGTCAAGAACTCTTAGAGCGTTTATAAGTGAAGAATATTTCCGTCGCGGACGAATTCTAACAAGCACCCGTGGCCCCTTCACTTATGTGGTTCGACGGAACACAGTGGGGTTTGTCGGTAGAAATCCGACATAACCCACGACCTCTTCCCCGGGAGCCGTGGGTATCTATGTAAGATTTCGATACTATTAAAAAAAGGGAAGAATATTTATGAATGTGTGAGTCGAGATGACTGAATTGGCTCACACTAGGAACATACCACAACTCCTCAGAAGTTTGCAACTGTAGATGAATGCTACTGTGTTTACGATGAGTGGGGGTGCTGGTGACTTGGAGGCGCCTTTTCCTTATCAAATCCAGTCCTTTACTTAGTGCCCTTATCAAACCTTGGTTTATCCCTTTTCCCGTGGACAAACCATTTGCTGAGGTTGGGTCGTTGCTAGCTTTGCGTAGCAATAGCTTCGGTAGATGGAAAGATGAAAGAGGGAAAGATGCCACGCTGCGATAATTTTGTTATATTTTATTTATTCTTTTCAAATTGAGTTTTTAAATATGAGAAGCAAAATGCATTAAAAGTATAAAATAAAATTTACTCAGAACGTTATGTAAATATTTTATTTTATTGTAATCCATGTGAATTTGTCAAACGTATTCCTTAAGATCAGCATTTTTACATATGTATATTTGAGTTAACCTTTTCGGCTGTTGTTCTTAAAATAAGTTCTATCCTTTTCCATTTTCTTTTGCTTTCGTTTGTAACTTCGCTAAGTTTATTACGCTGCTTGAATACAAAAACAAGAATATTCTAATGGTACCCTTTCAAGCACCATCCACGTATAATTATTTCATGTTTTGTTAAAGAACTTGTTTTTCCCCGTGGTTTTAAACGCAATTTTCCCTAATAAATATTCACCATCTAATCTATGTAGCATTGTGTTACAGTACATATTAAAGGAGGGTACGCTGGACTGAGAATAAATTTAAGAAAGTAACTTTACAAGTGTAGTTGATTTATTTTCATCTATTTAAGTCTTCTTTACTAAAATAGTTTTTTATTCATTTGGTGCTGGATTATAAAAAATATTACAATAAGTAATTATTAAAATAAATGATTTTCCCTTTTAAGTTTAATTGTTGAAAAACTAAATGATTGCATTGTATTATTTATTGCTTAACCCTATTGTTTATTATTATTAACCCATATTTATTTATTTATAACCCTTTAATAAAACGATGCATAAAGGAATCTTATTATTAATAATTGCATAAAGTACAGTATAGTTAATTAGGCGGCCTTATCACTTATCAGTGATAGTGATAATAGTCTAGCTTAATAAAATTAAATAGGTAGGTAGGAAAAAAAATCTATAATCCGCTTTAAAAATAATCTAAACATTGATCTAATTCTTCGATGGTAGCGTACGTTTCTCTGTACATCTATCTTTCACGTACTAATTGTTTTGTGTTCGGAGAGCTTCGGTATATTGTATTTACTTCACTTGAACTTACATTAACTGTGATTGAAGTATTTTAATAGGCTTCATTAAAACGCTGTGTTAGATTTAAAATTATGTTTTATAACTACGTAGTTATCTTATAATTATACATTTCTTTGTTGTATCAATCTTTGTAAAATTTGGGTATAATTGTACTTTAATATTTCATTAAAGTTATATTGATGCCAAGTTCATTAAATATTATTTTAATAAGTTAATTCAAGATCATTTTTATTGACAAATAAAACTCCTTATACGTCTCTTTGAAACGGGAGCACATTTATACGATAACAGTGTAACCCAATACATTATACATCCACGAAAATTTTGAAAGATTCAAAACAAACCCTTCTTAAGTAATTCAGGCTTATTTATTTAAATGGCCGAAATTTATTATGAAGTTTAAACAAAGGCTGAGTTGAACAATGTGTAAATGCTGTTTAAATGTCATTAATCATTATTCGACTTGTATCTTCCTTTCTCTTAATACTATGAAGGACAATCGCATTTAAATGTATTAAATATCTATCAATAAACGTTGTTTAAATTATGCACATAAACAAACTTAGTTAAAGTGAAGTTGTTAATTATGGAACGATAGTTCCATTAAGCTGAAACACAAACTCAGCGTGGGTTTGGTTGGATTGTTTTATTTATGAGAACGAAATGGTCGCTATAAATTGTATTATAAAGTTGGCTTACGATGTATCCATTTGACCCTGCAGTGAAAATTTAACTACAAAGGAATATCAGTTAGTCCGTACCTACTCGGAAGTCACCATGCTTGAAATTAAATGTTATGATATCGCTATATTCCCTCTTTCTAATAGAAACTGTTTTGAACTGCTCAGCTCAAATAGTGATTCTATAAAAATATAAATGGCTCATTTGTGTTCGTTTAGATAAATATAAAGAAGACCTCAAGTAATTGAGTTTATACTCACTTACGGAATAAAGTTCAATTATTGAGAAGAACCAATAATTATTATTATACACACTTTTGATTTGACAGCACTTACATAAACATAATCTTCAGTAGAGTAGTGAGTAGTAAGCGAGTAGAATATGTGAAGTACCCACATACAACTATTACGGTTACAACAACAAATTTATCCTATATGGGTAATAGGGCAAGATGTTTCTCAACTAGAAGCACGTAAATCTTAATAGCAATTTCCACAGCAAAGGTAGGTTTGTATGGAACTGACGTTTCATTAAGCAAAGATTTTAATTGGGGCGCGTGCGCTTTAAATGCAAATCATGGAAACTGAAGTCATTATATGTGTGGAATTAGGAACGTACTGTAAGTTATCTAATCCCCTTTAAATTGAAGGTTAGCGTCATTGTAATTATGAATAATATCTTTGCTGAATGGGTATACATCTCATAACGCAACAACATAAATTTATATTATTTGATATTAATTCACCTTTTTACAAATTAGAAGAAAAAAATTCTATTCAAGCAATTAAATAACAAGATATGTATTCCATTTATATAAAATATCGCTTAATCTTCATGGATAAATGCTTATGAACTCATTTTTAACAGTGATGAGCTACAGAAAGCAAGGTTCAACTATTTTTTCATTACAGTTATAGTTGCAAGTGAACTGAATAAAATTCATTGATCATCTGGAAATCCACTGCGTTATCCTATTCAGTGTTTTTTACCGCGTGACCCAATTAGCTATTTAAAGAGGTCGATGCAGTCAATTATAAAAATTCACAATTTTGTTATTAATTTAACCTACCACAAATTAGATAAAGTTAACCCCATTAATTCGTTAATGTGCCTATTACTAAATGGATAGATTGTAGAAATGGATAAAATTTTGAAATGCGGGATTATTCGTTAATCTATTTCACTGGTTCAAATTGGCATATCTTTAAATAGAGGCCTTTAGCACGTGACGCAACAAATAAAATCCCACTTAATACACAAATCCCAGTGAAAATTTATGCCACGTAGTATCTCTCTAATGCCGAGGCCGTGACAACGCGTACGTATAAACTTCTCTTCGTTTCGATCCCACTCCACAAGTCGCTTAAACCAATAAATTCAATTGGGAACATTGTTTACATGATGCCTACATGAAATTACTTTAAAATTTTGACCGTTGGTTGTCGGTAATAAAATATAGTACACAGACAAACAGTTCTTAAATTTCATCCTAATAAATTCGTAATTTTGAAACACGCCAATAGAACAAATCATATTTACGTAAAAAATTGTACGTTTATAGAGCCATTTTTTTTTTTTTTTTTTATGTCATAGTCGACAATGGAGCTGGTGGGTCGCCTGATGGTAAGCGCTACCACCGCCCATGAACATTTGGAGAGGCGTAAGGTCAATTGCAGACCTTTCGCCTCTACAAATGGATTGCCGACTTTAATTGGGAAGGGTTTAGGAAGGATTGATGAGAGGTATAAAGGAAAGGACTGGGAAGGGTAAGGAAAAGGATGTGGGCCTCCGGCTCCCCCACTCACTGTACGAAACACAATAGCAAGCTATTATTTCACGCCGGTTTTCTGTGGAGGTGAGGTACTTCCCCGGTGCGAGCTGGCCCAATTCGTGCCGAAGCGTGCTTGACTCCCACATTAATAAATTTGCCATGATAAATTTCGAGTAATTCAAAAGCATGCTATCAAAAAATGTTGAGTTATCCGCCAATAACTCGTAATTTATAATACGTTCACCTTCTCATATATATTATCAGTTACAATCTATATCCATAGATATCTATCTTATCTGCAAAATCTATGTTCTAAATCATCTTAATATCTGCCATAAATCATAGACGGATATTTTCTAGTCTTGGCTGAAGAAAAATCGCCAACAATGTAATTGTGACTGTGAGTGCTAACTTAGATTAGGTATCTAGAATTGTAGACTAATTTCATTTGTTGGCGCAATTCTATTATTCCAAACCATAACATAAGGATTAAAATATTTTGCCTCTTAATTTCCAGCTAAAAATATGTTGCTGAGTTTATTTAGTTACCATTAGTTAACAGTACTTATAGTAGTTATTCTTAGAGATGGAATATCCATTTCTAGGAATAAAATAGTATCGATTTTACAACGTACATGTAATCTTATCGATATATCGATATTCAGATATCATAAATCATTAATGATTAATTATTTAGGAAAAGAATAAACCGCCATGAATACACTTAAATTAGAAAAAGGAATTATTTTTTTATTATGTGTGAGTTTTTATTTTATCACCATTGAAAGCGACATTATTCCTGACTGACAGACTAATTTTTGTGTTTTTTTTTTTTGGACAAAGTTTAGTACTTTCTTTTCTCCACATATGTTTTCTCTATAGTTCATATAAATTCGTTTAAATTCATATTATATCGAAAAAATGTGAAAATCGACGTGCCAAGATTTTTAAATACACACATCCGTTGACTAGCTAATAGTCAAAGTATTTACGTCCTAAACAATATCGAAATTTGTTAATATTTAGGTAATAATCTAATACTCAAAGAACTAGATGAAGTTCAAAAAGTTATGTCTACCCTCTCCACAATAAATAATAATATGTTGCAATTATCACTCAATCACTTACCAGCATAAATAATGTTACAATTCTACTTCTACTTAAAGGGAATTAATTCTAAACGTCAAATATGTGAGATCAGATTTTATAAAATCTAAGGTAAGAACAGTTTAAATCACAGTTTCACAATGAACCCGTTCAGTATCAAAACATCAAACTTTATTTCTAACTTTTTTACAGAAATTACAGCTACACATTGAGTAGACAGAGAAATTAATTAATTGTAATCCTACTATCCTACTTCCTACTATCCTACTAATCCTACTTAATATTATAATTGCGAAAGTTAAGGATGTGTGTGTGTTTGTTACTCTTTCACGCAAAACTACTGAACCGATTGCAATGAAATTCGTTACGTAAACAGCTGGACAACTGGGATAATATATAGGAAACTTTTTATCCCGCTATTCCTACGGGATACGGACTTACACGTGTGAAACCGTGGGGTGCAGCTAGTATAATAATAATTTTACAATGGATCTACTTACAGAGTGCTTGCTTCCAGAGCCGCTAAAAAGTGACCCCAATATTTTAACTCAACACTAACTTTTAAGACAAAATGGCGCCAATCCCCTCCAAATGTAGAAGATTATGGAAAACTGTCAATAGATGCCGCCACTGGTTTTAAAATAAAAAGCCCAAAAAGCATCAAATAACATTTACAAAAGAATTATTTATTTTCTTCGTAATAAACTAAATACACTTGAGACTAAATACACTAAAATAAATCGGCATTAAATTAATTTACTTACTTCTCTTAACAAAGTCATGATTTAACATCATGACAATAAAAATCAAAACAGTTCCTAATTTAATTAATTTAACATATGTACAAGGGATTACGTTGAAAAATCATCAGAAATCAATATTATAATATTGAGAGTAATTAAATTGAATCTCTATTGATAATCACTAAACAATGAAGATCAACGGTCGATATTCACGATATCACTGCGGCGACATATACTAAAAGTAAACTTAATGATTGTGAATAGGATAGAAATACTATGGCTGACTTAAAAAGGCTAGTCCATATCGCAATGGTTAGTCGCAAGCACGTGTTTTTGCAACTGATCTGGTGGTCAACAGAATCTTATGGGGTACGGGATAAGGAAAGGATTGATTCGTGGAAAGAAGGAATGGATTTGGAAGGGTAGAGAAAAGCAGATAACGTTTTCTGTGGGGATGAGTACTACCCCGGTACGTGCTTCTCCCATACCGAAGAATGACTCGACTCTCACATTAAAATATTTTATCTATAGTGAGCACCAATGTCCTTAAGATCTGTGATGCAAAATAGCAAGTTATTATGAGATGTTCGAGTCGTACCTGTTAAAAATGGACTTGTATTCTTGAAATACATGTCGTATTCCATAGAAAGCCTTATCTGAAACCTTGTTGTAATGTATAGTTACTCATTTTATTATTGACGTTTCATTTTTTTCCAAAACCTTTTTTTTTAAGCAGTGTTGACTCATTGAGTGTGGTAAGAACCTCGGACGTCAAAATCGATAAGTCGGGGTTCGAGACCGAGCGAGCGTGCAGGAAATAAATGGATTTTTTCAATTTATCTGCACATGTGGATAACATCACCACTGCTTAAAACGGTGAAGGAAAATATCGTGAGGAAACCGGCATGTCTGAGAATCAAAAATTCGACGGCGAATTCGATTAAACATCTGCCAACCCGCACTTGGCCAGCGTGGTGGATTATGGAACTGAACCCTCAAAGGAGACCTGTGACCCAGCAGTGGAAAACATATATGGGCTGATAATTATGATGACAACTCTTTTAAACTTACATAATTTTTATTTTATTTATTTTATTATATTTAATATGGTCATCCAACACCTGTTACATTATAACTTATACATAGGATACATAGATTTAACAAATAAAAATAAATGTGACGGATAGTTATATTATAACACAATATGTAAATTTGCGTTATGTTACAAGTTTACAGACATGTTTTGCCACGGATTTTGCGATAATTATCATGAAATATATCTAAATCATTGGCATGCTCATTGATCATCTACAAACGGGAGATTGTGAACCAAATACAGTGTCACGTAGAGGAGGAACTAAAGGCGTTATTTTACTACGCGGATATCTGATAGGAACTCGGAAATTGAATATAATAATGTAGCGTTCTGGTTTTATTGATAAGATCCCGTGTAACTTCATTTCCCGTTATAATTATTTGGTAACCAATTTTCGAATTGTTACAATAGTCCATTTGCACTATGTAAGTCCAAATGAACATCATTTGTGTTTTTACATATCGGACTCGTTTCAACGGCCAGTGGTTTTGTACAGCAGTTATTTTAAAATTGAGCTTCGACTATTTTGGTTTTTTTTCCATATAAATTGGTGGTTCACTTGATAAGTAAGCGATCACGAGTCATGGAAACAGGTAAGGTATGAATTGAGATGAGGCCTCTGCAAATGCGTTGCTTGCTTGTAAGTGGTAAGAGATAAGAAAAGGATTGATGATACGAATTAAGAAATGGAAGGATGAGGAAATGGGTACAGGCCTTCAGTTCCTCCAACGAAACACAGCATTTAGATGCTACTATGCTTGCTTGCATTCTTCCCGGGGGTAAGTAGGCCCAATAATACAGCCGACGCAAAAATTCGGGGAATAACCGACTTATTTTTAATGATATTGTCCTGAATATACTTGAAAACCAGTTTCATAATGTTGCTAATACCTTTTTATGTACCTTGATTACCTGATACTTGGAAATTGGCCATCTATCTGAGCAAGTAAACGTATAGGCATGCGTATATATAATGCATACTAATACTTTTTAATCGTCCACATTTCGTTGTCGAACGTCAGTTAAGGTGCTCTTGTGAGATTTTGCTCCATTATCTTATTTTTTTTAATTCGAGCTTATAGAAACTCCCTTATTTGGGAATTTGAATAGTCATGAATCTCAAAGAAGCTTAAAATAAAATTCATTTAGCAGTAGTATACATTTGTGAACAAATCGTTGACCCATATCGCACTCAGTGAAGGTTGAGACAGAATTCAATTGAATTTTATAGTACCTGCCTACCAAAGAGGGCGAGTTCAATACGTTAAAATAAGCTGAATTTAAGAAAAGCTCTTTGTAAGCCTATTTTATTAATACTGGAAATATTCGTAACGTCATTTGAATCAAAGGACATCGACATATAAAATACGAAAAAGGCAATGAATTATGACGGCAGTACAATTTTACTGATAAATTGTGAATACAACATTTTAAATCCGATTTTATTCCGTTTAACAAACATTTTCAATTAACGATATTTCATTGCATTCCAGCATGGCTTGAAAAAATTACTAATTGTATATTGTATGTATTTAATTCTTAAGCATTAAAAATGGTTCAGAAGCTAACCTATCAATGTATTATTAATTTAAAAAATTACATGTTATTTAATACTGATTACAAACTTCATAAAAGAGCGTTAATTACGACTAAAATGCAAATAGCGCTTCATCATTATTCATTCTAGTTAAAATTCACTAAAATCCATAGTAAGATTATGGATACTTCTTGACTCTCTGACCCAGATTCATTGCGAGCGACTGGAACAGCGGATTTTCTGAGCATTGAGCCAATGCAACGTCACACTGAAAGCCTTCCAAGCGATGTCGTTTCATATGCTTTGGGCTATGAAATTTAAATTATGGCTCTTTTATATTGTAATAACATGTTTTCATTTTGTATGAAATGTCAGCTATTAATTTCAACTTGAAGTGAACTGAATGTGATTCTAAGATTCAGTTAAATGTTAATTAAGTTTTCAAACTATACGAGTCTTTTTTTATTAGCAAATTCTTATCTCCAAAAATTTAATGTTTAAATATTTTACAATTGTTCTGCATAAAATCGTCATCTTAATTAAACTTATTCCTACTTGAATAAATCGAAATAATCGAAAACTTTATACAATATAAATGCAAGTTTTCAAAATTATTCGTGTTATTAAACCAGAATTTTCCTTTAACTAACCAAGTAATTAAAAACAATAACTTAAATTAAATATTAAATAAAATCACACTGCTCGCCAAACTTTGAAACTATTATGAATTGTTAAATCTGCTTTTAAATAAATTCAATCGACATTATCATTATATTCGCGTACCAGATATTATATTGATTCAAGAAATACAGTATTAGAGTATCTTACTGTAAGGTTCAGCAAAAATTCTGATTCGTCATAAAAGTATAATAATAGTGGGTCGGGGGTGCCGCAACAACAGCGGTGACCTACACAGCGCGCGCCGCCGCGGCAGTCTTCTGTCGAGCTTTCTAATGACCTCAGGCGTTCTGTGTTGCCCGTTAATCCACATATAACCTATTATAAAATCACAAAAAACGACTGTGACTGGAATACCGCACGTTTCTTGTGTTGGATACCGTACACTTTAAGGACAGGCGCAGTTCGATCCGACCAACCGAGTTGCGTCACAAAAATGGACTCTAAACACTAAAGGATAACACTGTTTTGCAATTAGCCGGAGGCCGTGTGTCAGCACAAACAAAAGTATTTTTTGGTAAGAACTATTTTCTCAGTTTACTAACTTTCCTAGCTTTGCGATAGTCATGATGGAGTTGGTGCTTTCCGTAAGAAGTTAGATTAGTTATTTACCTTGACTATATACGTGTAATAATAATAAGGTATGGGGTGTTTCTAATATTATTTAGAAATTTTTATGTATAGTCTCTTATTACTGTTTTATCTATTATATTTTAAACGTTCGTGATATTGAAACGCAGCATCATAAAATACATTATTGTATCTGTAAGGTAAGTTTTTTTTTTTTCAATAATTGTTTATTATATATTGATACACATAGCATGTTATTCCCACTTTATTTGTGGCGTCGTCATACAAAATATTAGTTTATAATAATAAATGAATATAAGATAACCTTTTGGGTAAATTATAAAAAATAGATAAATGTTTGTTTCTTTATTCTTACTATCGGTCAACCTAAAATTATTTGGAGTATATTAAAAAAATCATAAGACTTTTGAGAGACAACCTAATTATAATTAACCTCTCTCAAATTCTCTGTATTTTATGCAGTATTGTAAATGAATACTAACTCTTATTCTATTCTTGAGTTTAATCAATGAGATGGGTATGAGCGAAGGATGTGAGTTTTATTCCCGCCTCGTGATCGATTTTTTCTTTTCTGATCTGCCAGTATTTCAAACAAAAATAAAAAAATAATAAATACAATAAATACTCTTGCAATATAACACTTTAAAACAAATTTGTGAAAGTGTTCATGAGACGTGGCTAGATCCTACGTTCCTCTCGTTTAAAACCTCAAAATATAAAACTGACAGACAGACACATATAGTAACTTTCCTGCTTATAAAATTAGTACGGATTTTGAATTTTTACTTTCCATGTTTAAAAGAAAGGGTGGTAATTATCACACTGCCCCACCCAATATTATCGTGACTTTGCGTTTCAATGTCAATCCATCCATGTTAAGCAGGTGTTTCGAGTTAAGGACGTTATGACTGTGCTTTGATTATCCTGACGCTGCTATTTCACGCTCTGCTGTTTCTCTACTGAAATAAGGATTGAGCTGATAACTCGCATTTACCTTACATCATAGAAAAAGGCTGTATGTGGGAGTTGCGCATTCTTTGGGCCATTTTGAGCCATCTCGCTCCCGGAAAGTACCAGTCCCCCACAGAGGACCGGTGTGCCGTAGTAGTATGCTACTATGTGTTTCGTTCGGTAATTGGGAGAGCCGGAGTCCCATGTCCTTTTCTTATCCTTCCCAGTCCTTTCCTTATTGCTCTCATCTTTTTAATCCTTTTCCAATTTAAAGTCGGCAACCCATTTGTAGAGGTGTAAGGTCTGCAATTGACCTTATACCTCTCCAAATGTGCTTGCTATCAGGCGATCCACCAGCTCCATTGCCTTACAAAAAAAAATATTATTCTTAACACCTATTTAGTAACGGCTTGTATTGAAGTTGGATCACTATCTCTACCTTGTTCTTATTGTCCAATATGTGATAGTATTTATTTATTTATTTTTTTTTTTTTTTATTGTCATAGCGGGCAACTGAGCTGGTGGTTCGCCTGATGGTAAGCAATCACCACCGCCCATGAACATTCGCAAAGGTAGGGCCTCTGCGAATGCGCTGCTCGCTTATTTGGGGTAAGTATCGCCCTGGTTTAAAAAATTATTGGTACGACAAACGGCTTTATCCTGCTATCTCTTTTTTATTTATGTATCCTATCAGTGGAAGTTTGGTCAACCTTTATCATTGCAAACTTATGTTTTTTTTCATATTCATTTAAATCAACTATCACTATGGAAACTTGTTGCAGATACTGTTTGTAGCTAAATGTATATTTTTAAGCTAATGTTAGTGAAGTTTTGTAGTAGACACGGTCTATAATTAGCGACTGGAGTTATAATAAACTTTAACGCTTTTTGCTGCTTTGCTACTTATGATTGTAATTATTATGTAATATTGGAGCAAACTCTAATAACGGTCTACAAACTGCTCTTTAGTAAACAAAAAGAAAATTTGCAGTCCGATAAAGGGAGATGAACTGAGAAACGAAGGTTTTCATTCATCATAAAAGTATCATGAATGTGTCACTTAAACAAATCATATTTTGTAGTTGTTCTGATTAGTTGAAGTTTCATTCTTGTTAGAATCCGTTCTTACGTTGTTACGTATCCTGTGAAATTTAAGGAGTATATTGTCTCACTGTATTTGATTGACATCCATTAAGCTATACGTTTAAAGTGATTATTGTTTCAGATGCCTTCAGGTAACAAGAGCTCTATGACGCTTCTATAAAACATGTTTTATACAGAACGAAGCTCTCTGATAGGAACAAAAAAACGGGCGGCAAATATTTTACATTTTCAGTAGATACACAAAGCGGAGCTTGATAAACTTTTTGGCAGTTCATGTTTCTGTTTGTATTCGATGCAAAATTTAAAACTAGTCATTCATAGTTTAAAAGTGATGTATGTTTTGCTTTTGTTTAAAATATATATTTATTGTTATAATTATTCTTATGCATACTATGGTAAAAACGTTACTTAATTTTAAATAACAATACATGTGTCCGCTACAAGGGCTAGAATAGCGCACGCAGACATTTAAACTCTATCAGCTGTAGCTACGGTCTCCAATCAATGATTTTAATAATGACACATTGCATACTAGTCTATTAAAAAGTTACTTTTTTATTTATTATTACTCAACAGCATAGTGGCTTACAGTCTAGCCATCGCGCCAATATGCTATACAGAAATTTAATTACAAATTAATAAAACAATATACACATTAAAATATATAAGTGAATAACGAAATATAAATATCGAAATTTAGGGTCACGATTCTCAGAAGATGCAATTTCGTCGTGTCGTCATTTTGAAACAAGCGTTTCACGCTTTATCTCCCTCACTAGCAAATCAATCAATCAATCAGTCAGAATCAAATGAACATCAATCAAATAGAATAGCGTCCTGTGAAAAACGCACGCGCCAAATGTACTGAAAAAAAAAAAATTTCAATGGACTGTACTTTATGCGCTATCACGCTTTCCATGTCATATTTACAACTTTAACTTTAACTGGGCTTCTTATTGAAATCAATCATAGCAGAGCACACGTAATGTTCGCTAGATGTATTGCATACAAGCAAAAGTTACTAATCTCTAAACAAGTAGATAAATTACTAGATCTTGATGATTGACGGTGTCGGCCTGCACTGTTGTCACACAGGGACGCAGGCACATATTCTGCGCAAACTTACTGAGCATGCTCAGAAATAAAAATATTGCTATTTGTTAAAACCCTATCGATTGTACCAAAAATAAATGATTATAATCTTTAATTTTTAGTTTTATAGCATTGAAATGCTTTATAAATTAGAAATTTTGAAAGAATAGAAAAAATTTGATCACGAGGCAGGATTCGAACCTGCGTATCTTGCCTAACCGTAGCAACGCCTAGCCTCTCGGCCACCCGTGATCCTGCCACAGTAATCGAATTTCTTCTATTCTTTCGGTTTCATGTGCCTAAGGGGCACCCCACGCCATCTATTGAGATGATTAAGAACCATCACAACCAATACGAAACATTATTTCAATGATTACAATATTGTATCGATGGAACGCGGCCTTTGTTAAATTTAATTTTTAGATTTATAGCATTGAAATGCTTTATAAATGAGAAATTTTGAAAGAATAGAAAAAATTCAATAACGAGGCAGGATTCGAATATCCCACACGCCATCTATTGAGACGGGTGGGGTGCCCCTTAGGCACATGAAACCGAAAGAATAGAAGAAATTCGATTACTGTGGCAGGATCACGGGTGGCCGAGAGGCTAGGCGTTGCTACGATTAGGCAAGAAACGCAGGTTCGAATCCTGCCTCGTGATCAAATTTTTTCTATTCTTTCAAAATTTCTTTCTGATTATAATCTTGTAGCCCCATCAATTTCTGTTCCTTGAAAAAATAATCTAAAAATCAAAATAAATGCCCTCATATTAGCATGTTTTTAATGGATAAGAAATCTTTAGTCGTATCGTTGTTTTTTTCTGTCGAATAAAATTTTCAGCATTCCCCATTCATCCTGAACCATGTCATACATTTTCTTTTATATTCTAAGACATAATAAAAGACGATTTAGCTCATTTGTAGCGACATATTTCTGAATTGCGCAAGTGAATTTTTTCGCTACAGAGGAATATATACTTTCCAACATCATTTAATTAGGGCCTTACAGGCCGGCCAGTCATGGAGACTGGTCGAGTATCCTCCCTTTTTCGATAGGGGAATTCCACCTTACTTTCACCACACATGTTAAATGCTGGTCTCATCAATTATGGTTTTCCAATAACAACGAGTAATATTGGAAAAAGTATGTTTACACTTTACTTGACTTCCTCTGTTGAGTTTTAATGATCAGCATATATACGAAAAAAATCGTCTGTAACCTTGTATTTTTTATATTTTGTATTCGCAGTTTTTATAGTTTATTATTAGTATCATATACCTACTTAATAAAATCATTAAATTAATGTCGGCATAACGGTTATTACATCATATTGTATTGCTTTGTATTCTGGAATACATACAATTGATATGCATGTAGTGACGCAATAGCTTAATATAATAAAGCTTATAGCTAAATAGAAGTTTAATATAATAGATTTATGGTGTGTATATTGCTACACCCTAGCAATGCACACTTCAAATGAGACGAAGTTCATATGAAATTAAATTTTTAAAGAGAAATAGGAATAAAGTTGGAGTAGTGTGGAAATTGTGCAGTAGTTTGCACGCTATAGTTAGCTACTTATAAATGAATCAACAACGTTATATCAGACCTCATAATATGTGTTTCAAGTTTTATTAAGTTTGAGTTTGACTGACGTTGTATTAAATGTATTAGTATATGTATACATAAATGTTTAATAACAAATCCTTTTTGGTTTCAGGTACAATTAAACTTTACGACCCGTAGTATGAAACAACAAACAGAGGCAATAATGTAATTATGAAAAACATTTTATGGGTCGTGGAAAGGAAAAATGAGCATAATGTTTTTCGAATTACTCCATTTCTCTTGGTTTTCCTGTCAATTTTCCGAATTAAAAATACCCTGGGGTGCCCGGACTTAATGAAAAGTGACAAGTGCCTCTGTTATAAGTTTGAAAATGGTAAGAAAAACCTCTTTTCGAACAGGCTTTCAATTGCAAATTAATTTTAATTCATTTAATTATTTCAGATGTTTTCCTTGACTGTCAAGACACGTCATTAAAAGACATAAGTAATGCACTCCAAAGTTTGACGTTCATCCATACTTTTTCAATATACGACTTGGATAGCAGTGAAGAAAAATTGGGACCATTTATAATACCACAGAACACATGTATCAAACACGTACATATTTCGCGTTCAAGCTTAAAAGAAGTTAACGATGAAGCATTTGTGCCATTAAAAAAGTGCCTTGAAACCATAAGCATTGTATCTAGCAAAGTTAAGTTAATACCACAAAAAGCTCTCTCTGGCATGCACAAACTGCTTTCTATAGAATTTACTTCAAACTATATCGAAGAAATACCAAACTATAGTTTTTATGGACTTCCTTTATTGAAACTTAATATGAAAGGCAATATGATTCAACACATTGCAGACAAGGCATTCTCTGGCTTGGAAAGTACTATAACAGATATCGATTTAAGTGAAAACAATTTAACCTCATTTCCCATAATACCAATTGCTAATTTAAAATTACTTCAAACATTGAGGCTGTCATGGAACGAAATTTCCTCCTTTCCTGATATTGAATACACTGGGTTGAAATCATTAGAGTATTTAGATTTAAATTCCAATAATTTTGAATTTATTTCAGAAGACTGCCTTAAATTTAGTCCGTCCCTGTCGATGCTATCGTTTCATTTTAATTTCATTGTGAATATTCATTACCGTGCATTTTATTCTTTGGTTAATTTGAAATCTATTGATTTAAGCTATAATCGAATCAAAATTCTTAACAGCAATTTATTTCAAAATAACAAATTAATGGAATTTATTAATTTGAGTCATAATCACTTGCACCACATAAATGGTCTCATCTGTGGTATGCCATCTTTAACGAAAATTTTACTAAGTAATAATAATATACTAGAAGTGCCAATAGATTCATTTCTTAATTCAACGAAGATTAGTATATTACACTTAGATAAGAATTGCATAAGTAACATTCATAGTGAGAGTTTTAGTGACTTAGTAAAATTAGTAGAACTGCGATTAGACTTTAACTATTTAAATCAAGTGCCACATAGCATTCTAATGAAAAATAAGAATTTAGCAATTTTAAGACTAGACAATAATAATTTTATAGCGATAAATAATAGCACATTCAAAAGTTTAGCAGAATTAAAAGAAATTAAGCTCAATGATAATAAACTCACTTTTTTAAGTAGAAACCTTTTTCTTAATTTAGTTAAAGTTGAGTCTTTATATTTAGATCATAATGAAATAAGTTTTATTGAGTCACAAACATTTACAAAGTTATTAAATTTAAAACACATTTCATTAAATAATAATAAACTTATTGATGTTCAAAATATTTTGCCAAAAACTAATTTCAACCTTCTATCTCTTTACATACACTCGAATAGGTTGACTTCAGTAAATAATTTTGAATCACAAGATAAATTGTATCATCTCACACTGAAAGACAACCAAATAAAGTTTATAACTAAACAAACATTTGGAAACTTATCCTATTTAACTCGTTTGGAACTTGGAGAAAATGAAATATCAATAATAAATGATTTTTCATTTCAACGCTTAATATCTGCTCGCTATTTAGATTTACAACACAATAATATACGCAACGTTACAAGCTTCACTTTTTTCGGTTTGCTTGAGCTAGAAGATTTGGATCTCTCATACAATAAAATAAATTTTGTTTACGAAATGGCATTTGAACATCTAAAAAAATTAAGAAGTCTTAATTTGTCATTTAATCCCCTTAAAATACTGTACAAATCACTTTTTCAACAATTACCACTCAGCTCGCTTCATTTAGATAATTGCGAAATTCAAGTTATCGAAAATGGAACTTTTCAAAACCTTAACAACCTCAAAATATTATCGCTTAGTAACAATTTTCTAAAATCGAATGATCTTTTAACTCTGGATATACCTGGATTAAAGTTCTTGTCTTTATCTCACAACATTCTTGATTATTTGCCAGTAGAAGCCTTTGCACAGTTGCCTTTATTGGAAATACTATTTTTAGAGCATTGTAATATTGAACAAATAATAGAAGGGACATTTACGTATAACAAAAATTTGCATAGATTCAACGTTGCACAAAATATTATCAGCACAATTCCGTCAAATCTATTTGGACCAATTAATTCTGTTTCCGAGCTGAATGTTAGTAATAATTTTTTAGATTATGTACCATACAACACGTTTCATAATTTTACAATGGTAGAAACACTAGACTTTTCTGAAAACTTGCTACCTAAAATAGAATTAAGTGGATTTGAAAAATTAATGAATCTTAAATATCTGATACTGCGAAAAAATGAAATTCAATTAATCTCATGTAGGAAAAGAATAATATTTGAAGAATTGCTATTGCTTGATATTAGCTGCAACAGGCTAGATCATTTGCCGAACAATATACTTGAAAATTTTCCTAGCATCCAAAATATAAATATTTCCAATAATCATTTAGTTCATTTCGATTTTTTATTTTCATTTAAAAGACTGGGTATATCTCTTATTAACATAGATATAAGTAAGAACCCATCATTCACTTGGACCATTCCTAAAAATATAAATGAAAACATATTGATTGCTAATTTATACGAATTGCACATCTGTACAACGAATCTAACAAACGTCGAGGACATAAATTTTGAACTTCTTCAAAGCTTACAGCATCTATACTTAAAATATAATAAAATAAGGCGTCTTTCAATAAGTCCTTTTTCAAAATTAAATTATTTGGAGAATTTGGACTTGAGCTACAATCGAATTACTCATCTAAAAACAAGTAATTTCCGTGGACTTGTTAAATTAAATGCTTTATGCCTTTCTCACAATAATATCGAATCAATGGACTCATTTGATGAAGATTTACGGAATTTAAAACTTTTAGATCTTTCATATAACAAATTACAAAATATATTGAACGATGATTTAATTCATTTAAAAGAACTTACAGTTCTTTATTTAGGACACAATAATATAAAGTATATATCAGCCACAGCATTTAAAAATTTAAATAAAATCGTTGAAGTAGATCTACAGCATAATAAACTTCAAAATATACCGATAGAATTATTAAATTCTATAGAAAATCACGTAAAAGATATATCTATAGAAGGTAAATATAAATACAGATAAATATATTATTAGGTTGTGGAAGAAAAGGCAAATTATAAAGCAATTTCTTTTATTTCAGATAATACTATTACATGTCGATGTCAAAAAAACAACACTTGGACCTGGATTCAGGATCACCCTAAAATAATAAGCCCTAACACCGTAAAATGCCTTAACGATGAATACCCAAACGGAAAATGTAATTTTCCACAGATCGCTCAAGTATCAGTTGATAAGCATAACGATAATTCAGTTTCTGTGTCCTGGTTTATAAGAAATCGGACATCTATAAAAGCTTTACAAATTATGTATTACGACGACGATGATACTTCTGAGGTAAGTGAGAAGAGTAAATGTTGATGTATATTCCATTGGGTCATACTTGAACGCAGATATTTATATTATTTTATATTTTAGGTGTATTCAAAGTTTATAGACACAAGTGAAACTTCAACCTCTTTAGACGAATTACACAATAATATGAATTATATTGTTTGTGTATTAGTTATATACGAATACCCACCCGTGGGTGAACTGGTTGAAGAAGACATAAAACTGAATAAAACGGACTTTAACTTCAATACCCTTCTAAAAATGAATCGTAGCATTGCAGCAATAGATATAACACAATCTACTTCAAGTGAATGCGTTTCCTTTAATACTTTTAAAAAACCGCTCACAGTTAAAATGAAAAATAACAAAGTTTTTAAAATATCATCTATTTTGAATAGGCGTCTGGGATTAATAGTGGGTTGTTCATTAGGCGTTGTTGTATTTTTTGTAATGGTTTCAGTATTATTGTATACTAAAATAAAAGAAAGGAAAAGAATAGCAAAGTCTGACCCGGCATGGTCAGAAATGAATGATTATCATTCAATGCACAGTAAAGAAGATATTCTACAAAGTTCTACCACGGCATCGACCGATAACATTTTACTAGGGATGACAAAAAACCGCAATATATCTTTAGATAAAATAAAATAGATATAGACTAGCACAGTTTTATGACAATTATTTTATTAATATTAAAATTGTACCACTTCATAGTAAAAGCTTGCTTGCTTTAGAATCTAGTGAAAGCGTATTTTAGCGCATAATGTTCGTAAATAGGTAGAAAAATAAAATTATTTAATACTATTAGAAAAAGTTAATAAAATTGTTGCTCAAAAACATCTTTTATTTTTACCTCACTTCTTGGTACCAATTCATTATGAATGGAACTTTAATCCTTCCATCTATTTAAAACAACATTAACAAAGTCATAAATTGAATACTCAACATCATATTAAGAGAAAATTAAATAAATAGTATTCTGAAATCCAAAAAGGCTAATTATTTTTCACAATGTATACAAAAGTGGGGTTCATAATCTAGAGCTAATACGCTCTATGATCGATCCAAAGTAAGGCAATATGTTATTATTGTACGCTCATGTGTACAGCTATCATGAGATTAGGTAATCGACATAAGCCCCCAACAAACATTGATTGGTATGACGTCAAGCTGCGGAGGCGATCCGAGGACAATTATGTTAATTGACACATAAGTGCTGCGCCCTCGAGAAATAAGCTAATGCATATGGTATCGAATCCAGGATTATATTCTAAGCATAAAGATTACGATTACTGATAGAAACCTATCCTTAGAAAATAAAATGCGCTTTACTGTTTGTACTAAATTAGCTAAGTATTACATTATACCTTTCATGTCTCAGTATTACGAATTTATAAATGTAAGACCTTTTAAAGATATCATAAATGTTTTTTGAAACAGTATATCACTAGGAGTTTTAAATCGATCTTCGGTGTAGGTCAACAAAAATCTCTGTTTAGAACGGTCCTGATTTTGACTGTGGCTCACGAAGGAACAGGGAAGGGACTTCGCATTCCAATGTATAATTTTTGTTAAGCTTCGCTTTTCACAAAACACACGAACTAACAAAAAACTGCGAGTTTCACTAACATTCAATTCATATTTCATGGTCTTCTTCAGAGCGAAACGTTTCAAAAGTCTCACTTGACCCATTTAAAGGGGCCTTTTTGTTCCAATTTCAGTCTGTCGCCTGTATAACATTGCGCATGAAATATCTAAATATAAAAGCTGGAACTTAAATAATTTTTGGCAGCTGCTTTATTTACATCAATCAATAATATCATTATATAAAGTAATCCGATTGTTAAAGCGTAATTTATTTTGGCATTAAACAGTTCTACATAAAACAATAATATTTCGTTGCTCAGGGAAATTAAAAAAAAAAAATGAAGTTGTTATTGCTTTATTCCTTTAATAGCCCCGTACTAACTATATTTGGGGATAACATATTGAAAAAGAAAAATGTTCATTTTGGCGTGAATTCGAAACGAACTTCGCCCATTTGGAATACGTTCGAATTTATTTAACACGAAAGGAATAGTGAAAAGGAAAAAAAAAACAAATGCAGCATGATATAATAATGGAAGTGTAAAACTTATATGACTTTGTTTAACTAATAACTGATACGACTGTAATAACATTATAATATAGTTTGTGGTTTATGAGTAAATGGCATATAGTCAGGAAGGATACTAATTCTGTACATTATGATATCAAAGAAAATAATAAACGTAGGCAAAATGAAAGTGTGTGTGGTTTTTTAGATCTAAACCATTTAAAATTTGGCTGCTGTTACATTCAAAAATACACGATAATCTAAAAATAAAGTCTGAGCTAAACAACAAACAAAGTAATCTGAAAATTATCCAAATCGCAAACAACTGTTTTGTTATTTGCCTGAACATTAATACCCCAACACACATGAGCGCGCGTGACATCAGAGCCGATCCACTATCAGCTCTCTTTCAGATAATAGATTCATTTGTATTCAGGTTGCAAGTGGGCACTGTAACGAACATCGAGGGAGCTGACGTTCAGGGTACAATTACCAGTGTTAATATTTACCAACTGACGCCAGCAACTAATTGCTATGGCTGCAATAGAGCTTAGCCGCGTACGTAAGCCGTTACCTACCTTGGCCGCAGGAGACGAAATTAGCTTGTCCAATTTAATGTGACAGAGGAAAACCTGAGTCGCTTCGTAACAGCCAAATAGAATGAAAACACGAGGAAATTGAACTTCTGACACCATTTTAAGTATAGAGCTTAAGACGTCTTCATTTTTAGTTGATATGAGAATATCTTTGAAACTCTATTGTTCCTGTGACTTAATGTTATACATATTTCATTCGTAATTAATTTGTTTCGGCATATACATCAGTATTTTTGTATTATATGTGTACTTACGCCCAAGTACAGAGTGCGTGGTTTCGTGATTACCTATGTATTAACAACATAATGTCACGTAGGACTTGGTTGGAATTTAAAAAATTATATACTCAAGCTGTTGTTTGTTCTGGGTAGTTTTATTTTTTTAGGTTTCTAGTTTTGTCAAAATTTATTTTATTTAAAACTACCTTTTGCTCGCGGCTTCGCACGCGTTAAATTCGAAGTATCTTAATAGATATTATTATACATATGAACCTTTCTCTTAAATCACTGTATCTATGAAAATAACCCCATATAAATATCCGTTATGTGTTTTTAAAGATAATACATGGGGACAGATGCGGGACGCGACTTTATACCATGTAGTGATGTTGAAATTCATTATTGTAGTTTGTATTAATATTTTATTCGTATCCATTTTTCTTTTTTCAAAGAAG